>NC_139623.1:29561596-29639096 GCF_964638095.1 Poromitra crassiceps | reverse complement strand
GTGTGGGGCTTATTGCCTAGGAGTGGGCTATAAAACATCCAGGTGTATGTTTACCAACTTGTGGTCTATGATGGGACTGTAAACCAAATGGGCCTTGTCATAAGTTAGCCCACGCTCAATCCAGTGTGGTAGGCTACACTGCATGTTTATGTACAGTAGATCGGCATTGCTCCAGCAATAGGAAAATAAATATAAAAAATATATACTTTAAAATGTTTCCTGCATGGCAAAATGCTAACCATACTCACTGTCCTATGAGCATGTTTAAATTGATAATGTTTCATTCCCTAAGCATTGTCTGACTATGGTCCATGCTTGAAGTTGATGCATCATCATACCCACCACAATTGTTTTCTGGGTAGCATGCAACACAGTCTCACAGAAAATTGTATAATAGCAACGTTTTGGAGCAACGTTGCTATGTTACAATTTCGGGTTTTCAAAGTGGGGTCTGGGGGCTTCAGCATGCTATAGGGACGTCTAGGGGTCCATATAGTTCAATTCAACACCATTGAATTCACTATAAATTATCCCAATTGAACTCTTCTAAAATGAGTGTTCTAATCATGTTCCACTTTGCAGTCTTGAGGCTGATGCAATTCGATAGGCTACTAAATCAACAACAAAAATATGGGGTTCCCTGGAGCAGCATCTTTTCAAGAGGGGGTCCGCGGTTTGTTGCGGGTCCGTGACATGCAAACGTTAAAGAAGCCATAGTAGTCTATCAGGCATATGTGGGCTCCCAATGCCCTTGTAATTAGACATGCGTGCTTTTACTGGATCCCCCAAATTGCGATCGATGCAGGAAAATCGAATACATTTATAGGGACTATATAATTAATATGGAAACTGCTTTACATTGGGATACGCAGGGAACCAAGCCCCAGCCCAGAAAGCCTCTTTAAGTGCTGTAGTGTAGTGTGCGCTACCTCACGTTGGAGCCTGTGTGAAGCTTGTTTAATCTAGGTCTAGGACGTGAACAATTGTGAAAACGACGAAATTGGCGACCCTAGAAACGCGCAACCATGCACGTTATGGTGGAGAAATAGCCTCAGGTGAAATAATTTGCCTAGATGTCAGTGATCACTCTGAACAAAGCTGCATCCCGTGGAAAAAAACGGAATTATTAACTCACCTGCTTTCATAGCCTGGGCTGATGCGCGCTCCATCTCGAGATTTTCCCTTTCCTCTGTCACCATGCCCGTCAGTTTTCCTATAGGGCAACAGCCTCAATCTCAAATATCTCCCCCGATTCAACACCAAACACCGAGATCTTTACCCTTATCGGCTGCTTTGCCGCTTTGCCTGAAGTGAATCTCCTCCTCGCACAGTCTGTAGTGTGTGTGTGCTTTGCGCATTCACGACGCCAAGGTCAGGAGCGCCAACGGTTTTAATGGAGCGCCCACCATAGAGATCTCTACGGCGCCCACTGCCAGCGCGTTACTAGGCAACCACCGGGATACGCCAGTGCATTGAATTCACCCTCCAACCACCGACAAAATCCTAATTTAGAAACAATTAACTAACCACCATAACCTCGCACACAACACTCACCTAGGCTACTACTCGCATGTTTTGTAGCCTATAGCCAGATTGCAGATTAACAGGCATATAGCTCTATTCAAGAAGTGTGTGTGTGTGTGTGTGTGTGTGTGTGTGTGTGTGTGTGTGTGTGTGTGTGTGTGTGTGTGTGTGTGTGTGTGTGTGTGTGTGTGTGTGTGTGTGTGCGTGTGTGTGCGTGTGTGCGTGCGTGTGTGCGTGCGTGTGTGTGTGTGTGTGTGGGGGGGGGGGGCATGGTGAAAAGATGTAGCCTATGGGGGGGCCGTTATTTGTCAAATATAGCATGTCATTAGTAGGCTATCAACTAGATGTCATACATGGGCCAGACAAGATTTAGAGAGGAGGGATATAAGACATGTTATCCAATTAAGGTTTTCACAAGGGCCATAAGTATAATATTTTGAGTTGGATTCCTAATAGCTTTTACTCATTTCTCCAAGTGGATGAATAGCCTACCTGTACAGCCACTGCTCCCTGTTTCCTGGTCGTATAACACATCAGATGCATGGGAATTGCATCTCCAAGGGACCCAGGGCTGGAGAACCTTTCGGTGACAGCTGTGAGGCATGAGGCCGACAGCAGTGACCAGTAATTATAGTCCACCCGCATAGTGCATTGCCTATCTCTTGCCTAGCACTCGCTGTCCAACAGGCAGGTTGAATAGGTGATGTATGGAGATGGTCTCCATATGGTTGAAATGTTGAAAAATATAGTGAACATTTCAGTAGCATCTGTAAGGCGGGCCATAGCAATGACCAGTAATTGTAGTTCACCCATAGGAGAGTGTTGCCGAACTTGCCGTTACACTTCTTTTCATGCAGCAGATAACCACGGGTCCGTTTCGAACCCGGGTCGGCCGCGCGAAGGACTAACCCTTTGTGGTACCTGCTGAGCCAATGGGACGCCCTCTATTTTCTATACTAAGGACACAGAAATAATCATGTGAACTATTATTTTGTTGCTGCTGATTTGACTCTTCCACTACAGCAGTCTTCATTTATAATAATTGATTGCATTTATATACCGCTTTTCAAGGCACCCAATGCGCTTCACATATTGGTGTGTGTGTGTGTGTGGGGGGGGGGGGGGGGTGTGGGGGGGGGGGGTGTTAAGTGGTAAGTGGTTATAAACCGCCCCCTAAGACCAAAACAAAATGTATGACAGACATATGAATTGACCAACCACGGACCTCCTTATTTGCGTGACGCAACTCGTGGGGCAATAGGCTACATTTTGAACGATGCACCAATGCAGGCAGAGAGCCGGACTTCTGTTAAAGCCCAGCCAATCAGAGGCTTGCCACAGCTTTTCCTGCGGCAAAACCCGGACATGCTGACTTGTGATTTAACCTCTCCGCTATGGAAGGTCTGACCATGTGAAGACTACGTTGGAACACACAATCACTGGCCATTTAGTCAGGCCTCACTCACAGAGTTGGCATGCAGCCTCTCCTCTCTCTCCCCAGAGGGCTTTCATAGTCCACTTCCCTGGCTGATTCCAACATCCCTCAGGTGTGCTCCATCAGTAGTTAGTGAATGGAGCTCTCCATGGTGCTGAACCTGTGTTCACTTTGGCCACTAATTAGCCATCTTTGCCCATTTAGTTGGCCTTAGTTACCTAATTTAAAAATTTGCTCGGGACCCCTTCCGGTACCAATGCCAAATATGAATGCTGTCAGGTCTTCAGTGTCCAAGTAAATGGAAAGACACCTGCCCTTTTATATGTAAGATGTGTAAGATAATTGATTTCCTTTATATAGTGCTTTTCAAGGCACCCAAAGCTCTTCACATACTGGGGTCTGGGGGGGACACAACTCTACTTATCCACCACTGATGTGTAGCACCTACCTGGGTGATGCATGGCAGCCAGTTTGCACCAGAATGCTCAACCCACATCAACTATCACGATGGAGAGATGAGGACTGAAAGTGCTAATTAGATATTGAGGGATGATTAGGTGGTCATGATGGAAGGAAGGCCTATGTGGGAATTTAACCAGGGCGCCGGGGTTCCACCCCTACTCCTGTGATAAGTGTCAATTAGATCTATATTGACCACAGAGAGTCAGGACCTCTATTTATCATCTGAATGACGGTTCACTCAGGACAGAGTCCCTGTCTCTGCCGTGGGGCATTGGGGATGGGGATATTATTAATGAGACCAGAGGGAAGAGCACCTCCTACTGGTGCTCCAACACCACTTCCAGCACCAGATGGTCTCCCATCCAAGGACTGACCATAGCCAGACCTACTTAGCTTCCCTATCAGCCAACGATTTAACACAGGAGTCTGGCAATAAGTTGACTTCTGAGAGTGTTAAAATCTACAGATGCCAGTGTTTATATAAGGCCATTCAACATTTATTAGCACTAGAAATGTAGCTGTGCACTGGCTGGCAGTGGTTGCTTGTATAGGAATTTAAACTTTTTTTACTGTTTCACTTTTATAAGTGTCAGCTAAATGGCTAACAGTCTACACAAGTGAACAAACATGTATGAGGTTAAGTCCATGCAGTTAGTTGCCTGAATAGTAAACATCTTTTTCAGATATCTCCTTAAATGTGTGCATGCATGGATCCATCATCTGTTCGTCCCCAAAAACAATTAAGGAGAGGTAGGTACATCAGTGAGGAGAGAGAGAGACAGAATGGTCGGCCCAGGTGCACCCCTAAAGACCCCAGCCCCAGCCTCCAAGACAGGGCTAGGAGAGTAGGAGGGATATCACAAAAGCTCAAATCTGATCAACTGGGGGTCCGTGATTGCATGGGTCCACACCTTCGAATCCGTCCACTCCACAGAGTTGAGCTGGAAATGAGTATAACAAATTGACAATTCAGTCTGATATTAGGCTATGGGTCCCTTGTCTAATTTGTGCCACTTTAGGGGTCCTTGACGTGATTTTTCTATTTATTTTTTATTTTTTTGCTGCTGTTGGTGGGTAAATAAGATTGGAGAGCATGAAACCTGTCATCATAAAAAAAAAACTAGCCTATTCTGCCATTGTATGAATGGTATAATGTAATGTAACTTACTCATATCATAGCAAATGAAACTCTACATTAAACCTTTGCTTCTTTTGCAGTGAACCCCTGCTGCATGAGATATGTCAAATCCTGTGGAAAAGGGAGCAAACTGTTGCAGGGCAGCATATTAATCACATATAGCTCAATGATATTAATGCAGGTTTGGAGGCTAACTGGTGGTAATTGGATTACTTCACTGAATTGTTGGGTTAAAGGTGCATGTATTTACATATGTTGCCTGCAACTGTAAATGTATTAATATGAATAGCTTACAGTGCACATTTGCCATCTTGACACATTTTTGTGCGTGCATATTTTCTTCCATCTGTAGGCTACTGTACAGACTACACCAGTGATGCACATTTTGCACACGCTGCATGCTGAAAATTGTAGATCTGTAAACTGCAAACATATGCTCATCTGCAAATCTGATAACAAGGTTTGTGTGTGTGTGTGTGTGTGTGTGTGTGTGTGTGTGTGTGTGTGTGTGTGTGTGTGTTTATTGATTTGTTTGTTGTATTATCCGCAATATGTTATTTTGTCTTGTTTGTTTCCAGCTTCAGTCCTCTCTATTTGCTCGACTCACCTATTCTCTATGCTGCCACGACCTACTTTCCCCATGGGGTCCATTAAAGTTTCATCCAATCTACCGGTAATCTATTTATGGAGTATTCATGGGACAAAGAAGTATCTTTAGGTTGTTTTATTTACACTTATCACATCACACCACACACATAAGATGCTATTAAATGAAATAGTGACTGATTTAAGGAAATGGGAAATGGGTAGGCTACATAACCTCAACAAAAGTATCAAAGAAATATGGGTACATTGTTAAAAATAAAAGATGAGGTGACAATACGACAGGAAAGACTGTGCAGTTTATCATATCTACCAGTAGAGGGAGAGGAGAAAGGTGAAGTTGTTGGAGGTGCTCCTATCTACTCCACTGGTTCGCAACATGGGGTCCGGGGACCACCAGAGGTCCTTGAGGGTGTTCCAGGGGGTCCCCAGCAAACTGATGAATTGTCCAACTTCAGCATTTCATTCACAATAAGTTAACACAACCAGATAATATAGAAGAATGATTGTTTTGAGTTTCTCAGTTGTCTCTTTACAATACAGACAGTCATTGAGTTCTGTACAAAATCATGTTTAACAATACGAGACAAAATCTCATCAAATAGAGGTCCGTGGCCCAAATGTGGACTAAATTTACAGACAGTCCTGCATGAAAAAGGTTGAGAATCAATGATCTACTCAATGTTGCAGCTAGGTCCTGAAGAACAAAGCAGAGGAAAAGAAGGATCAGACAGGACTGCTGGGAATTCAGAAAACAAAGGCAATACTGGCCCTTATTAGACAGAGGGCTTAGATGCTGCTCTGCTCCTTTGGTGGATTCTATGCTAACAAAGGTGGAGGAGGCTGGTTGGATGTAGGGGGAGCAAGGCCTACTGTAGCCTACTATAACAACAAGGATGTATTTGCCAATTCATCACAGAGAGAGATATAAAGGGTATGTTTCATCTTTTAAAATAGGGAGACAGCAGTGAACACAGCCTTGTGATTGGAAGGTTGCCAGTAGAGTCCCTGCACCATCTGGGGAAATCTGGGCATGACACAGAGAATGAGTGAATGAGAAGCAACCTCTTCTCCTTCAGTAGTTGAGGTGTCTTTGAGCAAGGAACTTTACTTAACCCCTAACTGATCAGTGGCAAACAGCAGAAGCGAGTGCCCTGGGTCATACTGGGCAGCTGAATGTATGGAACTGTGAATCTGATTAAGCAGCGTTGCTGAACAAATACAGATGCTACAGTCCCACGGCACAGATTTGTTTTGCAGACTATAGTTACTGTCCGTGGCATCATCAGTGATTTGACCTCATTACTGTCTGGCCTCGTCGGTGATTTATGACATCATTTGTTGTATAATGTGAATTGACTTACTTAGCCAGCTCAGTGGCCTTGTCCGCCCTGAGACTGGGAGGTTGTGAGTTCGATCCCCGGCCGAGTCATACCAAAGACTATAAAAATGGGACCCATTGCCTCCCTGCTTGGCACTCAGCATCAAAGGGTTGGAATTGGGGGGTTAGATCACCAAATGATTCCCAAGCGCGACGCTGGTGCTGCTCACCGCTCCTCCAGGGGATGGGTCAAAATGCGGAGAACAAATTTCGCACACTCAGGTGTGTGACAATCGTTGGGACTTTACCTTTTAATATGAACTCTGTTGTATTTATATATTATGAATGGTATCATGGCAACAGTGATGTAAAAGAGTATATATGCTCAATCAACTTTCCCTGGGTAAAAAAGTCCTTGTCCTTGTGTTTTATACAGGGTGGCGAGAGGAGAGACCCCCGCCTGCTCAACTGGAGGACCTATCCCTATTAGCTCCCAATGTGAATCTGTTGATGTTGAAATCAAGTGAACACTGTCCGCTGTTCTTCTTGCTGCTGGATGTGAATGCAACAATAACTGATGCCGTGGCACACCCATTGACCACGTACTTACAGGGTAAGTACGGGGTGCAAAAGCTGTACTATACGGGGTATAAGAAGTGAATGTACCCTGTAAGTAGAGGGTACCGATGTACATACCTGTACTTACAGGGTAAGTCAAGTCAAGTCAAGTCAAGTTTATTTGTATAGCCCTAATTTACAAGCATGTCTCAGAGGACTTCACAGAGAATATGATTAGCTAAATCTAGCTGACACAACAATAATCTATATACATAATATTAACAAGATGATTGAACAATCATATGATAGAGAGAGACAGAGAGGGTGAAAGGGGAGGGAAATGTGGGGGAGGAGAGAGCAGGGAAAGGGAGGAGGTGGGGAGGGAGCAGGGGAGGGAGAGGGGGGATGTGGGGGAGGAGAGAGCAGGGAAAGGGAGGAGGTGGGGAGGGATCAGGGGGAGTGGGAGGAGAGAGCAGGGAAAGGGAGGAGGTGGGGATGGAGAGCGGGGGGGGTGTGTGGTGGAGGAGAGAGCAGGGAAAAGGAGGAGGTGGAGAGGGAACAGGGAATGTGTGGGAGGAGAGAGCAGGGAAAGGGAGGAGGTGGTGAGGGATCAGGGGGGAGGGGGGTATATGGGGGAGGAGAGAGCAGGGAAAGGGAGGAGGTGGGGGGAACAGGGAATGTGGGGGAGGAGAGGGCAGGGAAAGGGAGGAGGTGGGGGAGGGAGCAGGGGAGGGAGAGCGGGGGGATGTGGGGGAGGAGAGAGCAGGGAAAGGGAGGAGGTCAGGAGGAAACAAGAGAATGTGGGGGAGGAGAGAGCAGGGAAAGGGAGGAGGTGGGGAGGGAGCAGGGGAGGGAGAGCGGGGGGTTGTGGGGGAGGAGAGAGCAGGGAAAGGGAGGTGGGGAGGGAGCAGGGGAGGGAGAGTGGGGGCGATGTGGGGGAGGCGAGAGCGTAAAAAGGGGGAGGTGGGGGGAACAGGGAATGTGGGGGGGGAGCAGGGAAAGGGATGAGCTGGAGAGGGAGCAGGGGAGGGAGAGTGGGGATGTGGGGGAGGAGAGAGCAGGGAAAGGGAGGAGGTGGGGAATAGGGAGTGTGGGGGAGGAGAGAGCAGGAAAAGGGAGGAGGTGGGGGGAACAGGGAGTGTGGGGGAGGAGAGAGCAGGGAAAGGGAGGAGGTGGGGGGGAGCAGGGGAAGAGGAGAGCAGAACAGAACAGATATAGATAACAAATATACAGCAGCTACTCAAGCCGCCCGGCCATCCCGCTGCAGCAGCACACTGGAACAAGCAGCAGAGCGGCCAGGCCAAATGAGCAGCGGCTCAGACAATCTGACTACTCTAGCCATTAACCTGAACTAACTAGCACACAAGGAGTCTAGCTAATCTACAACCTAGGCTGCCCTGTCCTACTCTACTCTAGTCTGATCTTAGCCTGAACATGATAACACTCCAGTTAGGGGCGTCTTTAGCTCAGGAGGTAGAGCGGGTCGGCCAATGACGCAAGGGTTGGCGGTTCGATCCCGCTCCCTCCCAGCTGCTGTCGCTGTGTCCTTGGGCAAGACACTTAACCCTCCTTGCTCCCGATGGTGTGTAGGCACCCTGCGTGGCAGCCTGCCGCCATCGGTGTATGAATGGGTGAATGTAGACTACCTACTGATTGTAAAGCGCTTTGGATAAAAGCGCTATATAAATGCAGGCCATTTACATTTACCATTTACCAGTTCAGAGGATTCCAAAGTGGGAGGGTAAGTATGGGGTAGATGTGAATTTACCCTGTAAGTACAGGGTACCAAATCTGTAGGTAAGTACAGGGTACCACACCTGTACTTACAAGAAAGTACAGGGTACCAAATCGGGTACCACACCTGTAGCCTACTGTAGTTACTATGTAAGTAGGGGGGCATTGACACTGCTTTAGAATACAGCCCTGAATACAGCCCTGAATACATCCCTGTAGTTACACTGTAGTTACTATGTAAGTAGCCTACTGCTCATAGTTAGGTATAACTACAGGGGTGCGGGCTGTATTCTAAAGCAGTGTCAATTCCCCCATACTTACCTACCTCTTACCTTACCTCTGTAAGTACAGATCTTGTTACTGTACTTACAGGGTAATTTGCAGGCTGTATTCTAAAGCGTTACCACTTCTACCTTTCAAAGTGCACTTGTTGGCTATCTTGGCATGCCACATGCATAATAATGGCACGAATACAGGGCTGCACCCCTTGGGCCATGTATGTCATTAAAGGTGCACGTCGTAAAAGCCTGGCACACAAATCAGTTGTCCCCTCCAGGAACTATGTTGATAGTAAATCCATTATGTAATGTCTTATTAGAACCACTGTATTACACTATAAAACTCAGCCAAACAAGTAGGCAATCTTTGTCTGATATAGCCTAGGTCTGATCCAACCTGCCTGTAGGCTACCAAGTTTGCACCAGACAACTCACTGCTATGCCCCAACGACATATGGCCTAAACTTTAAAGTGACAAGTAGCCTATACTATAAAGTAACTCTTAGTATTAATCAAGGTGTATGGTTGTTCTGTTTGTTTATAATGTAGGGTAGTTTGTGTTGTCTAGTTAAATGAATGTTTTAACTTTTACTTTGTATGTTACAACCTATATTGACTTCAGTGCAAGCTGGCATGGAGAGCAGCCATGTCAAACGTTGCAGCTCCATCATCCCTTGCCCTCTCGTGAAGCGACCACTTGTTTTAAGACTTCTCATCAGCACCTGCTCAATGACAAGATCTATGGATAGGCCAGCCCATAGGCGATCACTTCGTCTGACCACATGCAATCCCTCTTCAAATCTCTGGTAAACATCTGGATTCATTCCATTCTCCCCCTGCTGGCAACGCTCCCCCAATTGGTCAAATTGCACAAAATCTGAAACTGCACTTTCTTAGGTTCCCAGCAGCGCACCCATCAAGTTTGAAGTCAATCGGACGGTTCTTGAGATAAACCACTTTTTGTTGTTGCCATTAGGTGGCGCTATGACTATGCATGTCTCTGAAATTCGGCACCGCAATCCATCAGGTTCCCAGCAGTGCACTCCCCAAGTTTGAAGTCAATCGGGCAAACGGTTCTCAAGAACTGCTTTTCCTGTTGCCAGTGGGTGGCGCTATACCCATGCGCACATCCGAACTGCGCGAAATTCACCATTGCACTCCCACAGGCCCCCCTAAGCGCACTCCCTGAGTTTGAAGTCGATCGGACCAACGGTTCTCGAGCTATGTGAAGGACAGACAGGCATAGAGTACATACATACAGGCAAATTGTGGCATCACTGATTTCAGTATTTTTCAATACTTTCCCCAACTGGGATTTCTTAGGACTTTTTATATGTTATAATATACATATTTCTAAGACTAGAACAGTTGAAAGAGTTTCTGTTGCAATTTGTGGGAGGTCATATCGTATAATGCCTGTACTATTTAGCACCGTGCGCTCCGCTCTCTTCAATGAGGAAATGGAAATCCAGACCTTGTAGAAAAGTGTCGATTTTTGGGGTTAGGGTTGAAAGTAATTATCTCTCTTTTCAGAGGCACACAATTACTCACATAAGACCCTAAATTTAATAGTTAGAAGGTTTTTGTGGATTTTGGTTTCCAGGGACTTTAACACACACTCGTACTCGCAAGCTGGTTGCAGAAGACGACGAAAAACACACTCACACACACAAACAGGCAGTGCTGTTTTTCCACACTACACTTTAGCAACTTTATGTAATAATTACTATTTTTTAAGTAGGCTACCGCCCAAATTTGATAAATGCCCCCATTTTTTTGATAGTGGACGCAAAAGCAAAAAAAAAAAAAAAAAAAAAACACTCAACACACACACACACACACACACACACGCACGCGCGCCACACGCGCACACACACACACACACACGCCCCACCCAGATTAACCATTCTATTATACGGCTCTGCAGCCTGTTGCACCAGCTGAACGTAAGTTCGCTCATAAGTTAGGCCCAGACTAACCCAGATAGAAGAGTCCCGAAATCTCCATTCTTTTTATTTTTTATTTTTTATAAAAAAAAGACCATACAAAATATCATACATCTCCATTCACTCCAATAGGTTGAGGCCACGTCTTGTCATAGACGCTGGTTTAGCTGCCTCAGCCTGGCTGGGGGCGTGGTTAGGGTGGGGTAAAAAACCCCGTTCTATCCATTCAGCAAAGTTAGAATTTAGCTGATAGCCCATCCCAGGCAGACACGATCGGGGATTTAACCACCGCAGTAAACGCACATATGAATAGACGTCTTGTGTTCTGCTCTAGAATCCCCAAAACTGTAGTTAGAGCCGCAGCACCTTCCTTTGGTGAGTCAGCCCATGAGATATATGGGCGGTTTTACCCCACTCGCGCGCCAGCAGTTTAACATTTTGTGGGCGTTCCCAGACATGCAGACTGTCTCTATGGACCAGTTTTTTTTCCAGGAAGTAAGGTCCTGGAACTCTTGAGTAAAAAAGCAGCACTGTCGAGTTGCAGCAAAATAGACCGTTTGTGTTGTACTTTGAAAGGGTTTTTCATCCCTTGAATCAAATTGTACATTATCAGTTTTATTTTAGCATGCAAAAGTAGCGCGAGACCCATTCCTGGCTGTTCATTGGCTAATGAGTCTCGCATTTTGGTCCTCCGCTGACGCCACTCTCTCTCTAGAGCAGCGTTTCTCAACTGGTGGGTCGCGGGTCACGGGGCCGTTTTGATTGGGTCGCGGACATTGGCCAAAAAACAAAAAACAAACAAAAACAAATATATATATATATTGTAGCGTTCCTGGTATTTGTCGGAATCAAGAGGCTTCTTGTTGGTACAGGGTTTTTATTCACAGTTATTATCTTACAACTCTTGGCGGTTGCTACGCTCTTAGCTAGCTAGCTGCTTCCTTGTTTTCCTGTTCATGGAGACTGACCCAGGCATGCGCTGTCAGACAGGAAGTTCCCCATGCATAGCATTCCCCCCCAGGAACACTCCCACACATCAGTTCCTAGCTGCAACTGAGACACTCCCATTGCACACCAAAACCCAGGATCGCTACATACTCCCCGGCCGACAAAAAGCCAGCTCCCACGCTGGCACCACAACCCACACATATCCTCCTGTACCAAAACACACCCACAACATTTCCATACCCACATAGTCTCTTCTTTTTTTCAGCACACTTCTTAATTTTTCAACACATCCCATTACACACATTTCCCCAGGCCTTTTTTTTTTAAACTTTTTTTCAACATTATTTCATCCCCCAACAATACCTCATGCCATGTACATTATCTTTTCTTTTCTTTACAACCATTTCAAAACCACCACCATCCTCTCTCTTTTTTTTTTTTTTTTTTTTAGTACAGCTCAAAGTCCCCCAAATGTCCTGGAGCCCGTTGCTCTCTGCGCGGCCGTGTTACTCTCTGTGATTCTGCCTGCGGGACCGACCCCGCCTGCAGTGTCTCTGAGACAGCAAGTCCCTGGGTGGTGGCCGTCCGGTCACGGCCGGATGCCCCTCTCCGTGGAAAAGGATTCCTTCTCCCAGCGGGTTTGGGTGAGACCGCTGGGCGGCTGAGATCTGGAGGGAGGATGCACCCCCCCCCGGTACGGGGCCAACCTGTCCCGGTGGAGTACCTTCCTGCCACCAAGTGGCATCTGCACTCGGTACACCACCTCCCCCATTTTCTCCAGGACCCTGCACGGCCCTGTCCAGTGACAGTCCAGTTTAGGGCATCGCCCTTTCTTCCTCCGGGGTGTGTACACCCAGACCGGCTCCCCCACCCGGAAATGGTTCCCCCTCGCCCTCACATCGTAGTTCCTTTTTTGTCTCATGCCCGCCTTTTCCAGCTGGTCTCGAGCGAAGTTATGAGCGGACTCTAACCGGTCTTGCAGCCTCCTGGCGTACTCTTGCCCCGGGGGCGCATCTGGGGCATCCGGTGGTTTGCCGAACGCCATCTCCGCTGGTGTCCGCAGTTCCCGGCCTAACATGAGCAGAGCGGGTGTGCAGGAGGTGGACTCTTGGGCGGCAGATCTGTAGGCCATGAGGATGAGGGGAAGGTGCGTATCCCAGTCCCTCTGGTGTTCCTCGGTGAGGATGGCCAACTGCTTCCCCAGCGTCCGATTGAATCTCTCCACAAGGCCATCGCTCTGGGGGTGCAGTGCCGTGGTCCGTGTCTTCTTGATGTTCAGTCGCTCGCACATGGTGGCGAACACCCGTGACTCAAAGTTTCTCCCTGTGGAGGGTCTCCGGCACTCCGAACCTACTGAACATGCCCACCACCAGTGCGTCAACCACCGTTCCCGCCTCCTGGTCGGGCAGCACGTATGCCTCTGGCCATTTTGTGAAGTAGTCCATGGCGGCCAGGACATATCGATTTCCCTGCTCCGTGCGCGGGAACGGTCCCATTACGTCCACCGCCACCCTCTCCATGGGAGCTCCCGCTGCTAGTTGTTGGAGCGGGGCGCGAGACTGGTCTAGCGGACCCTTGTATGCTGCGCAGAGGTCGCAACGGCGGCAAAAGTTTTCGATGTCTCTCCTCATCCTCCCCCAGTAAAAACCCTGCCTAAGGCGACGGAGGGTTTTATTGACTCCAAAATGTCCAGCCCCTGTGGTTCCATGGCAGCTCCTGCACACCTCCTCTCTCAACGTCGTCGGCACTACTTTCCGCCACTTGCTTTCTCCCATCGCTGGCTCCTTCCAGGACTTCAGCAGCACCCCGTTGCTCAAACTCAGGGTTTCAAACTCTGACCACAGTCCCTTGGTTGCGTCAGTGGCCCCGGCCACCTCTTCCCAGGGCGGCTTCTGGCCGTCCTCTACCCACTGCAGGACTGGCCACAACTCCATGTCGTGCTCTTGATGGGCCCTCCAATCCGCCGCTTCTGCCACCTGCAGCCCCCTGCACACCGGTCCGTCCCCAGTGTGGTTAGGGCATATCCTCGCTTCCTCTTGGAGCTCTCTCTCTCTCACTTCTCTCTTCTCGCAGTACACACACCCCCTCTCGGGGCAGGGCCGTCGTGACAGGGCGTCTGCGTTGACGTGGCGCGCTCCTGCCCTGTGCTCTATGGTGAAGTTGTAGTCCGCCATCCTTTCTAACCAGCGGCACACCTGTCCCTCCGGCTCCCGGAAGGACCACAGCCACTGCAACGCTGAGTGAT
The DNA here is from genome assembly GCF_964638095.1 of Poromitra crassiceps. Lineage (NCBI taxonomy): Eukaryota > Metazoa > Chordata > Actinopteri > Beryciformes > Melamphaidae > Poromitra > Poromitra crassiceps. The sequence continues at coordinate 29,624,904 of NC_139623.1, read as the reverse complement.
CGGTCCAGATGGTGAACCGAGGCTGCCCCAGGAGGTAGTATCTGAAGTGCCGTAATGCTTCTACGACGGCGAGGAGCTCCCGGCGGGTGACGCAGTAGTTTCGTTCCGTTTTGTCAAACGTTTTGCTGAAGTACGCCACCACCCTCTCTCCGTCCGACCCCGTCTGGGACAGCACGGCCCCCATACCCCCATTGCTGGCATCAGTGTCCAGTAGAAACGGCAGGGTGGGGTCTGGTGCTCTGAGCACCGGAGACTCTGTCAGCGCTTTCTTGAGGGATTCGAACGCTAGGTGGCATTCTGTCGTCCAGTGGAAATCTGTGTTCTTTTCCTTCAGCCGGAACAGTGGCTCTGCGATTTTAGAAAATCCCTTTACGAATTTCCTATAGTATGAGGCGAGCCCCACGAAGCTCTCGAGCTCTCCCTTGTCCCTGGGGGTGGGCCACTCCACTAGCGCCCGTGTCTTCTCTTCCAGGGTGCGGATGCCCCCCGCGCCGATGCCATGCCCTCAGAACTCCACTTCCCTCTTCATGAAGTGGCACTTGTCTGGGTGTAACTTCAGACCCGCCTTGGCTATCTTCTTCAGGACCTTTCGTAACGCCCCCACTGCTGCCTGGAACGAGCCACCGTGTGTCAAGATGTCATCCAGATACACGACGCATTCGTTTTGGGGAATGTCCGCCAGCAGCTTCTCCATTAGTCTCTCGAACGTTGCTGGTGCGTTGCACAGTCCGAAACTGAGTACTCGAAACTGCCACAGCCCCCTCTCGGTGCAGAAGGCGGTCTTTGGCTTGGCATCGTCGCAGAGGGGCACCTGCCAGTACCCGCTGCGGAGGTCTAGGGATGAGAACCAGGTTGACTCCCCCACCGCATCTAACAGCTCTTCGATGATGGGCATCGGGTACGCGTCTTTCTTAGTCACTTTGTTCAGCCCCCTATAATCTACGCAGAATCTCATCTTCGAGCTATTTTTCTTTTTTACCAACACCACCCCCGACGCCCACGGGCTCTCGGACGGCTCGATGATCCCCGCACGCAGCATGTTCTCCACGGCTTCATTCGCTATTTCCCTCCGCGCCGCTGGGACTCGGCGGGGATGCGACCTGACGGGCCGCGCCCCCTCGGTGTCTATCTGATGCTGCACCAGGTGGGTACAGCCCAGCTCATGATCTGACATCGCGAAAATGTCTTTATATTCCTCTATTACTCGCCACAGTTCTTCGCTCTGTTGGGGTTCTAAACCCTCACTCTGGCGTTGATGCAACCTTCTCAGCACCGCCAACCTATCGGTCTCCCCTTCCGCATGTAGCGGTGGCGGAGGGGAAGTGTTCTGAGGTGGGCGAGGGGCTTGGTTTGGGGGCTGGCTGCTCCAGAAGCTCTCCCTCTGGCATCATGTTGGAGTTCACCAGCGTTGCCGTACACCCCGTGTCCACCAGGGTGACACAGGACTTTTCTTGCAGGAAGACCAGAACATGGCAGCCGTTCATCTTGCGCGGCCCATTCTGCATGCTGACAGCGCCGGCGATGTTGTCTGCTTCGGGGGAAGGCGGAGCCCCACCTCCCCGTCGATGTCGATGGGCTCCCTCCCGCGGTGACGTGGCCATGGGGGATATGACATCGGAGACCCGTCTCGCCCCTTCTAGACGGGCCCCGTACCGTTTCCCTGGTTCCACGTTCTCCGGCGGCACCCTGCTTCCCGATGTCCGGGGCGCCCACAGCCCCAACAGATCATACTCCCGGACCCTCTGGGTCGGTTATTGCTTCGTGGGGTGGGCTGCAGGGAGGGGGTGGGCTGCAGGGTCGCGCTTCGGAGCAGTTGTTCTTTTAACTGCCGCACCGATTCAGACAGCTCTCTCACCGTGCTGCTTTGCTCCGCCAACACACTCTTCCACGCTGGCTCCTCCTGGAGCGGGCTCTCCGCTGCCATTCTGACCACGGGGGCGGCCTCCATCGTGCCGCTGTTCACACCCCAACCCTCCACTGTCTCTCTTTCCAGCGCCAACTCCAGCGCTTCCTCTAGTGTCTTTGGTCGTCTTAGCATTATTTGATTGCTTAGACTCCGCGGTACGATTGCCTGGATAAAGTAGTTTCTGGCCAACTCATCCAGTGACTCTGGCGGCAGCTGGCTGTATGCGCGCCGGCCGAGAATCTCAATGTCTGTTGCCAGTGCCCGCAACGACTCCCCCGGCCGTCTAAGCCTGTTACACAGTTCCGCAACCACGATGCCTTTCTCTTCGCCACATCCAAGTTCTTTGTATCGGCCATTGCTGCCACGCACGTTATAGCATCGCCCTCGAGGGACATCACAAGATGGTTGGCTCTCTCCTCCCTCGACCAGCCATTCATGTCTGCCGCCACGTTAAACATTTTGCAGTATGACTCCCACTCGCCTTTACCGTTGTATTTCGGGGGATTCACTTCCTTCTTGCTTCGGCGGGCGCCGTCCCGCGCCGCCTCGGTCCACGCCATAGCCCCGTCACTGGGCCGCGGGATAGCTTCTGTGGCTACGGCGGCTCCGTCGTCTGGCTCGAGCTTCACCCTCACCAACACCCGGCTTTCCACTGCCTGCTCCGCCTGGGTCTCCGCAGGAGTGGCTATGTCTGCCTGGCCGTGCTCCTCTCCGGCCGCCTGGCTGTCCGCCCGGGCTTTCTCCCATCTCACCTCTCGTTTGATTCTTCTCCGCTCCCTACTCCGAAGCTTATTTACCATCTTTGCCGACACGGAGGCAATATTCCCGCTTAACTTCTGACACCAATGTAGCGTTCCTGGTATTTGTCGGAATCAAGAGGCTTCTTGTTGGTACAGGGTTTTTATTCACAGTTATTATCTTACAACTCTTGGCGTTTGCTACGCTCTTAGCTAGCTAGCTGCTTCCTTGTTTTCCTGTTCATGGAGACTGACCCAGGCATGCGCTGTCAGACAGGAAGTTCCCCATGCAAAGCATTCCCCCCCAGGAACACTCCCACACATCAGTTCCTAGCTGCAACTGAGAAACTCCCATTGCACACCAAAACCCCGGATCGCTACAATATATATTTCATTTGAGTTAAATTCAGATTATTGAAACTGGATTAGCCTGACCAGTTTTACTTGTTTAACAAGCTGAAGCATACTGTATGCTCTGCCTGTAATTCAAGAGAAGTCTGCCTTTTCATTTCATATTTAATTTTAGTTCAATTCAGATTTGATTTGATTTGATTTGATTTATTTATTTAGACGGGACAATGCAAAATTGATTAACACAATAACCAAATTTGAAACTGGATTTGAAACTGGATTAGCATGGCCCCAGTTTAATTAAAAGTTATGACCAGTTTAACTAAAAAGCATATAGCCTGCCTGTGATTCCTTTTTTATTTCATATTACTTAAATTCAGACTATTGAAACTGGATTAGCATGACCAGGTTAACTTGTTTTATTATTATTATTATTATTATTATTATTATTATTATTATTATTATTATTATTATTATTATTATTATTATTATTATTATTATTATTAACTTGTTTAAAAACATATAGGCCTGTAATTCAAGTCTGCCTTATTTCAATTGGTTTTTAGCCCTAGTTGCACTTCTGTTGCACTTTTTTGTTCATTTGAGGTTTATAACAGTGCATGAAGGCATTGTGTATTAAATTAATGCGCTGTTTTTTGTGCAATAAATTTGAGTGGTTTAAAAAAAAATCTGAAATTTGGGTCGCGACTTCATGACAAGGAAAATAGTGGGTCCTGGTCCTGAGGCTACACCATGGATGTATTAAAAGAACGGGCTACACCAGTTGAGAACCACTGCTCTAGAGGACCCTAGCCCCACCCATCTTCAAAACAAAATACTTCCGTGAGCCTTTCAACTATCCCGTGATGCATTGCGCGAGCCTAATATTTGTTTGCAGTCTACTGAGTTTCTGTTATCGTATCGTGTGCGTGTGGTTTGAAATTGAAACATAGATATATGGTTTGAACACCAACAAGTTTGCTGTTTCCGAAACTAGCTTTTTAGGTCCATGAGCCCAAGGCGAGAGCTAAGGAGGCGGAGGAGGCTGCTCTGTAACTACGGCAACGACGAGTGACGTGACCCGCGGGAGAACAAACACAAAAACAAAGGGACTGGTTCTTTTCCCATTCACTGTAGCTGGGATTTCTCAAGACATGGACAGACACACCGTGGAACAAGACAAGCTCATCGCACCCACTGATTTCACTGCACCACCTGTTTCAAGTAAGTTGCTCGTTCTAGCTGCATTGCAATATTGACATAATCTTGACAGCAGTCGCAAGCAAGTTAGCTACGCTAAAGTTGTTTAGGTTGACGTTACTTAGCTTGTGTGCATATATAACACGAAGATTTAGGTTAGGCCACTAAGGCCAGGTGTTTTCGTTGCGACGGAAAGCTCGAAGTTAGCTAAAAGTTTTGAATTCTGTACAAGTTAAGTTAACATTTGTTTGCTTTTCTGTGGTTGTTAGCTAACCGTTACCGTCTATGTAGGGCCATACACCATAACGCTACCTACCCATAGACTAGCCTGGGTAAACCCAGCCTCCACGTGACCTCTATCTATGTGCTATCAGTCGGATAGCACATAGATAGAGGTCACGTGGAGGCTGGGTTTACCCAGGCTACCCATAGACTACACATTATACATATTCACATACAATTCTGTTATCTAGGGAACATTCAGAAGCACCTGATGCCCCCATCACATTTCACATCAAGTGTCCAGTCTGCTGGAGTGCTCAGAGGTGTCCAGAGCCAAGGGTCAACCCCCGTCTCCTGGATGAGGCCAGGCCTAACATCAGCAACACCAGTGGACCCTAGCCCTCCCAATCCATGGCTTGCCATCACTCAGGCCCAGCAGGAAATCCTGGAATTGCGAAAGGAAAATCAGAGAATCATGATGATACAAGGAGACAGCCTAAGAGGAAGGAACCCTATAGATCACTCTACAGACTCGAGGGCAAGGTATCTCACAATATATCGAATATGCCTTTGGTCTATAATTCTTACTGCTCTGTCAAGTGGCAGAAATATTAGTTCAGTGTTTCCTAACATTGCCCCAACAGGACCCCCCACCCCTTGAAAGTACCGTATATATCAAAATATGTTTATTTATGTTGTTTGCCTAATTTATGTGCGCACCCATTTAATTTCCATCCCACCGCCCCGGCCCATCCCACTCCCCCAAAGCAGCAAACCTAAGGGAAACACTGTAGTACCATGAGCAGCTCCTCTTCCTCAAACACAGATCTGCAGAGAGAAGTGAGCAGTGGTCCAGGTGGGAGACAGAGTGGCGACTGGAGGTGGAGAAGCACAAGGCTGAGGCTGAGAGGTTGAAGGGGCAGGTGGAGGCACTGAAGGACTCTGCAGGGAGACACAGAGATGAGATGCGAGACAAAGACAGGGTCCTTAACAGGTATGAGACGTGTATCTAGTGAAGCAGTATTGTAAATGGTTTGTTGTACCGTGCAGAATGCTTTGTAATGGGGTCATTTTATGGTTGAGGTCTGTTATTATGTTTATCATTAGACTAAAACATTACAGACATTTGTGATGAAACATAGATCAACACGGCTTAAACTTCTGTATTGCAGGCAGAGTCATGAAATGGAAGCGATGCGTGACGACTTATGTAAGGCTAAGAATGAACTTGGCCAAATCAGAGAGGAGCTCAATCAGCGCAGAGAGGAAAAGGACAAAGTTGACTCACAGGTAATGTCATCTACCTACATAATTGTTCAATTGTTGATGTCATCTTATCTTATTCACCTGTGCCTTACTGGTATTTTGTGAAAATCTTAAAGGAATACGCCAACATTTTGGGAGATTCACCTATTTGCCATATTCCCCATAGTAAGACGAGAAGATAGATGTCTTTCTCTTCCCTGTGCATGCAGGGAAACGGTCATTTTCGAAGTAAATACATACCACCAGGAAGTACTGACTGCACACAGCGCATGCGCTTCAGGCAAATGCAGAAGTCACTTTCTAATACATGCACAGGGAAGACAAAGGCATCTATCTCTTCGTCTTACTATGGAGAATATGGCAAATAGGCAAATCTCCCAAAATGTTGGCTTAGTGGCCAAACACACCATACGCCAAAGCCATGCAGAACTGAAGCTTGAAGCAGGCTCTAGCTGATCTGACGCTTAACCGGTCACACCAGCGCTGGGTCCGGCTTGGAGCTGCTGCTCCGGCCCCTCCCACCCCTCACAAATTGCATTGACTGCCTGCCTGGCAGCTCGGGATCAGCGCGCAGCACGCTTGGAAAATAGAACAGAAGCTGAATCTATCGGTTCGGCGTGGCGTTGGCATGGCTTCAGCATGGCTTCAGCATGGCGTGGTGTGCGGCCGGTGTGAACGGACTCCCCTGTTAACAACGATGCTGAATTGAAACTGCGTGAATTTGGCGTTGCTTTGGCGTATACAGTGTTAACGGCCACTTATTCATGACTTGTTGTCTGCGTGTTCACCTCAGTTGCCGTCGTGCATTGATTCAATCAGCTTATTACAAAGTAACATTCTGCAACATCTGATCTTGAATGAAACAATTTAATCTTTTTCTTTGCAGCTTGAAATACTACAGAGGGAGTCTGGTGGGGAAATTGCACGGCTGAGGAGGGATGTAGAGCAGAGCAGAGGAGAGGCCCAGGAGCTCTCTCTGAAGGCTGAGATGGCCAGGCTACAGGCTGTGGAGGAAGCCCAACAGCACACTCTTAGACTATCAGAACAATTGGAGGAATCGCAGAGGACGCAGGCGTTGGAGGTGTGTGGAGAATCTATTACATGAAATTGATACCATCACTAAGCCTACAAATACTTGAGGGAACAGGGTGGTAGAGTGGGTTTGCAGATCGTATTACAGTGTTATTAATACTTTGCTCGCCTCTGTTTACTCTAGCTGCAGCAGTTGACTGCTACCTACAGTACAGAGCTGGCCACTGCAAGACAGACCAACAGAGACCTACAGGACAGACTCCATGTAATGACCTCAGAGGTGCTGCAGCTGAAGAGCAGCCTGATGGATGTGTCTACTGAGCGAGATGGGCTGAAAGAACATCTCAGGTGGTACATTCAGTCTACAATGGATTTTAATGAATGTCCTGGAGGTAATGGGAACTAAACTTGTGAAGCATTTGCTCTCAGATTCACTGACATTTATTGGATGTTTTTGTTTTGCATTTCTCAGCCAAATGGGACAGGCTTTTGAGACACAGTCGGCAACACTGCAGAGCCTTAGAAATTACATTGGACAACTTTCCCCAGAGAGTGGGGAGAACGAGAGACTAACTGAAACTGTTGAGGTGGAGACAACATCAACAACATTGATTTAAAATCAATTCACTGTTAACTAATTGCATGAGGAAAAAGCAAGCTTGTGCCTTTCTTTTCAGTAGTGTAAGGAAAGTGTTTTGTAGCCAATTAAGTATGAAATGGATAGATCCATGTGCATATTGTAATTCATGCCCTTATGTCTGCTGAAATGTTTGTAATGCATCATTCTGATCTTGATTATTCTGCAGAGGCTAAACAAGGATAAAGCGGCTCTTCAGATGACCACAGAGCTTTTGACAGTCCGACTTAACTCTGTGAATGAGATATTGACCCTCCAAGAGGAGACACTAGTTAAGAAGGTGAGTGTTTGTTCCTCAGTTATTAATTTGCAGGTCGCAGGGGAGTCCCCAGCAAAATGAGTAAATTGTGTGATTTCACTAGGATTTCAATGACTAGAAGTTAGCCCAAGGAGAGAATGTAGTGCATATACTTGATACTACATTACTATATTATATTAAACCTGCGCTGTTTACGTCAGCTGCGTCAAGTTACATTTTCGGGGAGCTGCATGCTGGCTGCGCTGGCATGCTCACGATCCACGGCGTAGCCCTCAGCGCATACGGTGAGGGCTTTGGCGTTGTAGCATGTTTTCCGCGTTATGAGTCCATCACAAGGTAAAACATGTTTTCTCACCCTCTCCCTGACAGTCGTTTCACTCAAGGGAGCAATCTGTCTGCCATGTGTGAGTGAGTACTATTCGTACATGTAAGATAAAAATCCAACACCCAGGTGTTGAAGGAAGCAGTGCAGGTGTTGCAGGGCCGGTCGAAGCCGTGCGTGTGTCTGTGGGCATGTGTGTGTGGGCATTCGTGCCAACGAGGAAATTAATTCGCCATTAATTTCCAGACATATCTTAAACTGCGTGCGCGTATGTTCGTGAATGTGTCACGCGTGTGACCGTGTGTGTATGTGTGCGTGCGTGTAATTATCGACGAAACGCTATCGTCCTCCTCTCCTCGAGACATTACTCACTCTCTCTCTACGCCTGCCCTGTGCCCCGCTCTGTCTGTCCAGACCAGGGAGCTGGGGCCGGGGCCACACCCCCTTCCTTGTCGCCTCGAGCCAGCCTTCTCCAAATCTCGGCTCTCGGTGAGATTTCCCCAAATCAATCGCGGTGAAATCTCGCCATACACATAGTCACTTGTAGAAGTGGCTGCACTGCACACAAAAAATATTAAATGTTGCTTACCTGCTGAGATTGCTAGCTAGTAATGACTAACTAAGTTTGTGTTTAACCTTTACCTAGTGGAGATATTACATTAATGTTGGTCAAGGATTTTTGCTGTCTTTGTGAGGAAAATCTGTCTTTTAATGGATTTGGGCATTCCAATTCTGTTGATAACAGATGCTTTTGGTGCAATGACACAATATGCTATTGTTTACTAGGAGTGCTCCGATCCGGCTAAGCCACGATCCGATCCGATTCCTGGGGGTCACGATCCAATTCCAGAATCGATTCTCGATTCCAACGATTCTCGATTCAAGAATCTAGAATCAATTCTCTACAAAGAGTGATTTCAGGATCTACTTTACTGTATGATTCTGCTGTAAGACTGCAGTACAGCCACTTATGTGATCATCAAAACGGCACAGAAAGCTCAGGGGTGTGTGTGGTGTGTGTGTCTGTGGTACGTGTGTATGTTAAAAATAGACCTTGTCAGATCCACTACTGAAGAATGGTTCTAAAGGCCTTCAAGTGCTTCAGCTCTGGAGAGAGAAAGTCTTCACGTTGTGCGTCCAGCTTCATTCCAAGGACATTGAACTAAGAGGAGAGAAGGATCATCTTCTTTCAACAGTATGAAAACAACAATCATACCATAGTATACTGCAGTATAATCAAGTCCTATGCGTTTCAAATGGTGTTAAGAGTGCTTGTTATATTGTTGTGTGTCTTAGGTGAGCTCCATGGAGGAGCAGCTCAAACAGAACCAGCACCGGGCGAGTGTGCTGCAACACAGTCTGGATGACACGATAGCTGAGCTGGACCTGGAGAGAGTGGCCAGGGAGGTTGGTATCAGAACAAGTGATATGACGTGTGGCTATTGTCAATTTTGCTGATGCACAATGAATTCACAGCTGCTTAGGATAGTGATAAACGCATGTACACTTTTACCACAGTGGACAACGCTGATGACATGAAACACTTCCTTAGGTTATAGTAGCAGTTGCGGGTTCGGAAAGGGCAGCTGGGCATGACAAATTCTCAAATTTGAGCATTGGATTTGTGTCATATACTATGATATGTGGAGTGGATTTGTGTTTTTTTGTCTTTCCAGACATTGAAACAGGACTTGGCCCAGGCTCACAGGGAAAACTTACAACTGAAGTCATGTAGTCAGGAAGCAGAGGCTGAACTTCAAATCTTGACAGAGGCAGTCCAGAGGTAAACCTTTTTACCTGAATATAAACTGACACGATCAATGGCAGGAAAAAAGTAATTAAACAATGTTGCCTTTGTTAAATTTGGACGATGCTTTGGAGTTTAAACTGTAATTTCCTCACACGTTTCACTGTGCCTCATAGATTCAACCTGGCGTTTCAGGCGAAGGTGGCAGAGGTGGACACAGCTCAAGCAAGGCTCAATGTTTTTACCCAGAGGCTCACCTTTGGTAAAAGACGAGTGGAGACGATCCAAGGTGCGGTTGTACTGTAGGTTAATGGGGTGATTGTAGTATTAAGGTGCGGTTGTACTAGGGCTGCTCGATTATGGCAAAAATCATAATCACGATTATTTTGATTGATATTGAGATCACGATTATTTAACACGATTACTCATTGACATTTATTGAACATTGACAATGGCTTTTCTTTTTAACATTGGATGTCTTTGGATTTGAGATATAATTGAAAATAAATAAATAAGTGAAAATAAATAATAAAAGTGCAAAGATTTAAAAATAAATATACAGTAGTAGGCCTACTATGTTGCAGTGAACTGCCACAACCAACTGCAACTATTAATCTACCGTACATTCAATATGTTGGTAAACATCTGAACTAGTAGTCCTTAAACCTCACACTAGCCAAAATAGTGTCGCAGAAAATGACGTGTACACAGTATCTGTGATCAATCAGTGAAAACGGTATTTATTTACCGTTATTTAATTACCGTAAGTGGAATGAAAACAGTCGGGACATATGTTGCCAACAGCAAATTAGTGTTCATATTTCATCAAAACTAACCAAATGAGAACGCTATTGAGTAACGTTCGTTTACATTACATTAAATTACTCATTTGCAGTGTTGGGAGTAACTAGTTACTAAGTAACTAGTTACTGTAACTTAACTACTTTTTTCAGTAACTAGTAATCTAACTAATTACTTTTTCAAATTCAGTAACTCAGTTACAGTTACTAAAATAGTAACTGGGCTAGTTACTAGTTACTTTAGGACATGAAAATAATGGACAACTTCAGAGGATTACCCAGTTTCTGATCCTCAGACCTAGTCCGGGGAGAGAGCTGCAGCCAGAGCCCCAGAGGCTAATGACCTTGATAGGCTATAAGCCTCCCCAATAAGCGAAGGTTCAATGCCACACTGTGGCACAGCAACACTAACATAATGTGTGCATTAATAACAATCGAAGCGGACTTTTAAAAGTAACGCAAAAGTTACTTTCCCTAGTAACTAATTACTTTGAAGTAACTGGTAACTTTAAAGTAATTAAATTACCTTTTGAGAGAAGTAACTACTAACTGTAACTAATTACCAATTTTCAGTAACTTTCCCAACACTGCTCATTTGGCAGATGCTTTTATCCAAAGCGACTTACGTTTAGGTTCATAATAGGCTATTGTTAATGTTTATCTGTGAGGTCGTTAGCTGTTGAATATGCGGTCACATTGTAAAGAGTGTCCTGAATCGATGACTGTGTTGCGGTGGCAGGAGTAACTAGATGGGGCTTTGTCTTTTTGTTCGTTTAGCGTTATTGCTTGGTCATAGACCACTTTGTGAGTGGATTTCAAGTGATTAAACAAAGAGGGAGAGGTCGTGTTGCGGGGTGCAGCCACGACCGCGCATATCTTGACAGGTGGGTCAAAACTCGCATCGCAATTCTGTGCTGTCGCATCGCTCTTGATGTGTAAGGACCTTTAAACTCGGCAAAACCAGTGTTTCCACCCCACATACGTTGTTTTACCTCTCTTCTCGACCAGCGGCTCTCTTTCTGTGACTTCTGTCATCTTATTCTTGTGCTACCACGGAAATAAGCGGGGAGGAGAAAAGTGCCGTGGCTCTTCACATGACAGTCATTCACAACTCGAGCTGAAACGAAACGGTGTGCTTTGGGCTTTGGGGGAGGGGCCGAGCAAAGGAAGGGGTGCGCTTGATTTACAACACAAGACAGAACGAGAGTGACAAGAGCCGCAAAATCGTTTTATGTCGATTATCTTGTTTTCATAATCGTGGACAGCCCAAATCGTAATCATGATTAAAATTCGATTAATCGCCCAGCCCTAGGTTGTACTGTAGGTTAATGGGGTGATTGTAGTATTAAGGTGCGGTTGTACTGTAGGTTAATGGGGTGATTGTAGTATGAAGGTGCAGTTGTACTGTAGGGTAATGGGGTGATTGTAGTATTAAAGGAGAATTTCGGTTTTTTACACCACGGTCCTCATTTCCAGCTTAAAATATTATGTTTTACTCACCGAAATAGTTTGGCTTCATTCGGATGCCCACGGAAGATTTTAGCTCCGAGTAGTCTCCTCAAACAGGCTATAACGAGAGCCTGCGGCAATGCGGGGCATGCTGCACACGCTCTCTAAATTACACTTTTTCTGTCAGATCACGGTTCATTATGGTTGTAAATATAATTATTTAGCTAATAGAAGCTAAGCTAACATCAACACAACAGTCAACGTTGATCTGCCCCGGATGGGGTTACAGTGCCCATCTTCCCCCTGTGAAACCACACTTCTTCAGAGGAACCACAGAAGGGGGAAGATACGCACTGTAACCCCATCTGGGGCAGATCAATGCCGACTGCTGTGTTGATGTTAGCTTAGCTTCTAGCTATTAGCTAAATAATTATATTTACAACCATAATGAACCGTGATCTGACAGAAAAAGTGTAATTTAGAGAGCGTGTGCAGCATGCCCCGCACTCGCCGCAGGTTCTCGTTATAGCCTGTTTGAGGAGACTACTCGGAGCTAAAATCTTCCGTGGGCATCCGAATGAAGCCAAACTATTTCGGTGAGTAAAACATAATATTTTAAGCTGGAAATGAGGACCGTGGTGTAAAAAACCGAAATTCTCCTTTAAGGTGCAGTTGTACTCTAGGGTAATGGGGTGATTGTAGTATTAAGGTGCAGTTGTACTGTAGGGTAATGGTGTTATTGTAGTATTAAGGTGCAGTTGTACTCTAGGGTAATGGGGTGATTGTAGTATTAAGGTGCAGTTGTACTGTAGGTTAATGGGGTGATTGTAGTATTAAGGTGCAGTTGTACTGTAGGTTAATGGGGTGATTGTAGTATTAAGGTGCAGTTGTACTGTAGGTTAATGGGGTGATTGTAGTATTAAGGTGCAGTTGTACTGTAGGTTAATGGGGTGATTGTAGTATTAAGGGGCGGTTGTACTGTAGGGTAATGGGGTGATTGTAGTATTAAGGTGCAGTTGTACTGTAGGGTAATGGGTAGGGGTGCACCGATCGATCGGCACGCAATCTGTATCGGCCGATTTTGACCTCAAATATGTGATCTGCTGATTGCAGATATTACTTTATTGTCGCCGATTGCATAGCCGATCATGCTGCACGTGAGAAACATGAGGCAGCCCATTTTCATGTCTTCAATGTCTATCGTTTAACTTTCGTATTGTGCTCTAACGTTTATATCATTGTGTTGCAAAGCACACGCTTTGCTTTCGTCAGTGTACTCACCTCCACACACCACACCAGACTGTCAACACACCCCTTGCGTCTTTGAATCACACACATCAGCTGGTGATTAGAGCAGACTCAGCAGAGAGAAGTTACCTCCAGTCCTCCCGCCTACGGAGGCATTTGCATGCTGTTAAGTCCGTGTTTGATCCATATTTGCGTGTATCCTCCTAACGTTAATAGCTCCGGTTAGCTTTAGCCGTTTTAGCTTAATCGATAAAATAGTTTCCTTGGGTCGAAGTTATTTTTCTTGTGTAACAGGGAAATCCCGGAAAATGGAGTATTTTTGTTGAGTGAACTGAACTGCATTGAACTGGTAACATGGAAATCCCGAAGTGGAACGATTTTTGTTCTTTTATAAACTGAACTGAGGGAACTGGACTGAACTACTAGCCATTTAGTTCAACACAGTCTTGTGCTCCAATTATCTCACACACAAACAATCATGTTGGCGGTTTCCTTTAGCCTACACAGTATACAATATTGATGTAGAAAAAAAGAAAATGTGCTGCACTTTCAATTTGATGCATGAAATGTAGGCCTATGTAAAATGGAAACTGTTCTATAATAGACTGTTATAGCTGCTTACAAAATAAATAAATAAATATATATATATATCGGTGATCGGTAATCGGTGATCGGTCGATGATCGGTTGGGCAGATATTTCTCATAGGTGATCGGCAATCGGTGATCGGTGGCAAAAAACGTGATCGGTGCACCCCTAGTAATGGGGTAATTGTAGTATTAAGGTGCAGTTGTACTGTAGGTTAAGGGGGTGATTGTAGTTGTACTGTAGGTTAATGGGGTGATTGTAGTTGTACTGTAGGTTAATGGGTTGATTGTAGTATTTTAGCTTGAACTGTACATGGCTGATTAAAGAAAGTCATTATGTTTTTTGCTTCACAGGATTGATCATGAGGAGGGCGGCTCTGCAGAAAGTGCAGCGGGCCAATAAATTGACAGACCAGACTGCTGACAGGTATGAGCTTCCACTGATCTTTGCCCGACTCGGCTGGAAGTTGATTGTATAAACTGTTTATACATGCAAGAAACATTTTCTCTTGTTTTTTGTTTACAGGATAAACACATAGGCCAGTTAATGTAGGATATGTACTGTATCTTCTATAACAGAACTTACAATACTTCTACAATAGACCTTATTCGCTAACCCTGGACGGTGCCATATTGTTGACATACCATCCTGTACGCACAGTGCTACTAGTAACAGCCTTATTGTCGTTTCTGTTCCATTACAAAATAGAGATGGTGATGACAGCAATAAAAACCCCAGAGTTGTTGTTTGTATGCTGCCGTTAATGCCTGTAATAATAAACAAAAGAACAAACGAGGTGAACAGACTTTGCTGTGAGGAGCTGTCAGAAAGTTTCACCTGTCTCTCCTAACTATCTACACATCTCCTGTGTGCTGACGGATCCTCAGTCTTGCTCCCTTCACGTCTGTGGATGGTAGAGATAGAAACAAACCACGGGGCCTTTATTGCTGTCATTACTACCGCCATATCGAATAAGGTCTATAGAACTTACAGTCTACTCAGAGAAGAGTTTAAGAGATGGACAGTTCTGCCCATTTCATTATGGGGTAGAGTAGAAGTTATAAAAATTAATATTTTACATAGATTATCATTTCTTATGTCAGCTATTCCACTTAGATTCCACCCGTATTAGTTTAAAGAAGTTCTTTACAGGTTTATTGTGTAGGGATAAGAAAAGAAACCTAGAATCAGCTACAAAAGATTGATGAGACCCAGGAGAAGTGGTGGATTAGGAATCCTGGATGTTTATTCATATTAGCTG
Organism: Poromitra crassiceps; assembly: GCF_964638095.1. Lineage (NCBI taxonomy): Eukaryota > Metazoa > Chordata > Actinopteri > Beryciformes > Melamphaidae > Poromitra > Poromitra crassiceps. Next base: position 29,609,880 of record NC_139623.1, on the reverse strand, counting down.
CCTTATAATGCTAGATTCCCTCTGGCATGGCCCTACATCTGTAAGAGTGAAGCTGGCAGTTGGAAATGGTTAGAGGAGAAAATGAATATATCTGAATATAATAGCAAGACTGTATCTTAATCAGCATTATGGTTTCACCCTAAAATCAACTGGGAAATGGACAACCCTTTAATTCAGTTTTCCTGTGAGGTAGTCAGATCCCTACAGAAAGGTTTCGCTTTTCATGGGGCGTCTTTACCTTCTTACCTCATATGGAATAACCCCCTATTAATTGCTGGAGGCAGAACACTGTCAAATCACATATGGCAGAGCGAGGTATTAATAATCTGCGGCAGGATTGTGAAGGATGGGGATGTGGTACCCTTTAACGAGTTGAAACATTTATTTGATTGAAGAGATGCTGATTCTTTTTCATATTTACAATTATCCATCTTAAGGGCTTTTATTTTAAAGAACATGGTCATGGGCTTAATTGAGGGGATTGTCTCAGGCAGGAGAGTAGTTTTGGCACTATACCAGGGGCGGACTGCATAATCGGGCACGTCGGGCAAATGCCGGTGGCCTGGCCTGGCCTGCAATTTTTTTTTTTTTTTTTTTTTTTTTTTTTCAGGCCAGGCCAGGCCACTCACTGAACAGCAGGCCAGGCGCCGCCTACTGGTTTACTAGTGGTTTTATTACTTTATTCAGGGTTAAAGTGGGTGCATCTCATTGTAAAATTGGACTTGGCCCAAATTGGGCTTCAAACGGCCCAAATCAGGCTTCAAACGGCCCAAATCTGGCTTTAAACGACCCAAATTGGGCTTCAAACGGCCCAAATCTGGCTTCAAACGGCCCAAATTGGGCTTCAAACGGCCCAAATTGAGCTTCAAACGGGCCAAATTTTTTGGCACGTCGGCCCGTATCGGCCTGGCCTGCTTGGTATCTATTGCCCGGCCTGAATTATGATCCCAGTCCGCCCCTGCACTATACTGTGTATAAGTTGTTGCCCCTTGCCTCTTCAGACGGCCTATCTTCCATCAAACGTCAATGGGAGAGGGAATTGGGCTTACCGCTGTTTTCAGAACAGTGGGAGACCGTTTAAAACAACTTTATCTAAATGTGTGAGATACAAAACTACACGTTAAAATTGTGCACAATGCTTAAATCACACCATGTATAATACAGAAAATGGACCATTCCCTGTCAAATTTTTGCTGGCTCGGCTGTGGAGAGGAAGGAACACGTATTCAGCTGATGTGGCAATGCCCTCCAGCGAGGAGCATTTGGTGTAAGATTATTTTGAGTTTGTCTGTTATTTTGGATGTGAAAATACCCCACTGCCCATTAGTTTGCTTCTTGGGCACAAGGGTAGAACAATGCTTACATGCATCATTGCATTAGCTTTTCTGTCAGTGAAACATATTATATCAATGAATTTTAAATTGCATAAACCAAATTGTTTTAGTATTGAAAATTGGTAAAAGACTTAATGCATTTATTGTCAATGGAACGAGCAGCCTCAGCATTAGTTGAGTATGACCATAGATATTTATTAGAACATATTTGGAAAACAAACTATATGATTGAAATTATCTGCCCCCCCCCCCATTATGTATGTATGTACGTATATGGTATGTATGTGCATGTACATATACATATATATGTATTTATATTTTTTGTATATTGTTCTGTGTTGTCCAACGCTGTCCACCTCTACGTACTGTATATGTAATACGTCAGTGTTTTGTCTTTTGTCATATTGGAAATCACAAATTATCAAAAAAGAAAAGAAAAAATAACTTACAATACACATCCACAATTAACTGCCTCATATTATCTACTTATAATTCTAATGAGAGGTATGAGTTTGCAGAGTGCTTTACAAAAAGGCATATGAACAACAAATGATAAAAAGCACATAAAAATACTTCTGTTTGGGACCATCTCCAGTATTCATCCTTTAAGTGAGCAAGTGGGCTCGCTCCGTCTGTTTCATTTTTTGTCCCACTGATGATGTCACAATGTCTATGACATCAGTGATGTCGTTATTGACAAAAATCATCTTATTTATTTTTATTTTATTGAACCTTTATTTAACCAGTTAAAGAAATCCCATTGAGTCGGAAGCCTCTTTTACAAGGGAGAACTGGCCAAGAAGGCGGAGAAGTTACACGTCAGAAGTACATGAATGCATGTAAAAAAACAGAACGGTACAGAATCAACAAAGACACAGACTACCAACAATTCACAATAGGAGAGTGTAAAACACAGCAGCACACTTAAGAAAACGAATATCAAAGTAGCAGATAAAAGTACAACATCATCCAGTTACAGAAACAATGTAACTGTATAAACATAATAAAACAGTAGGCAGAGGACCATAATACAAGAAGTATACAACAAAGCAGGAACAGGTAGAAGCAAGGAATACCGTTGGAATAATGGAATCAAAGAAGCCAGTTTAAGACTGGACTGCAGGTCATTCCAGGACCAGGGGCCAAAGTAAGAGAGGTTTCTTTTACCTGATTCAGTCCACACTGGAGGTACTTTGAGACGCAACCATGTGTTGGATCTGAGATTGAGAGTATTTACTTTCAAATTGAGCTTGGAGCGAATATACCAGGGAAGCTTGCCAAGCATCGCCTTGTAAATCAAGATGTACCAATGGTGCAACCTGCGCGTAGCAAGTGAGGACCAACTAGAGTGTACAGTGTGCAATGGTGGGTCCTAAAAGCTGAGTTAGTGATATTATCTCAGGGCAGCATGATAAAGCGGGTCAAGTCTAGCTAAGGCTGTAGGACAAGCAAATCTGTAGTGTAGACACAGTCGCAATATGACATCACTGATGATGTCATAGGCATTGTGACATCAGTGAAAGTGATGTCATCAGTGATGCGAAGTTGAGCAATTGTGCACTGCACATGCAAATAGAGCAGGCGAGGCCACGCAGCAGCCGAGCTGCGTGCGGCTGCTCCTAGTTTTTAATAAGAGCAGTTCTGTTAGGGATTATTAGGCTGCATGTCAAAATTGTCACTGCTAGTTTTTGAGAGTGGCCTGTTTTGTATGACACTTTGTCCCAGTGTTTCTCCACCTCACTAAGTGACTTGGCTTATTTGCTCTGCTACCTTGTCTGTGTTGCCCCTCCAGCATCAGAAACCTCCAGGCGGAGCTTAACCTGGTGTGTGAAGAGAGAGACAAGCTCACACAGGAGCTCAAAAGAACCCCGGAGCTCATTGAGAAAACTCTGGCTGATCTGCGAGAACAGTGTGAGTATCCTCATCAGAATCAGCTTTATTGGCCATGTATGTAGACATACAAGGAATTTGACTCTGGTATACATTGCTCTCAATGTACTTACACAGGGGGGAAAAGGTATGCCTACAAGCTAAAACAAGTTAACTGCTATTTACAATATATATATATTAATATATACACATGACTTAATGCATATTAATATGCAAATATGTTTATCTGTTTATCCATAGCATACCCACTTTTAGCAATATGGCATCTCATTGTGTCGTTGTGACCCCCCCCCCCCATACCCCCCAGTTGAGAATAAAGTGCGGCAGCAGCAGCAGGAGTTGGAGCAGAGACGGGTGGAGGTCCAGGAGGCGGCGGCTCGCAGAGAGGAGGACCAGCAGACCCAGGCCCAGCTGGAGGAGAGCAAGGTCAACCTGGAGCACCTCCGCTCTCAGCTGCTCAGCCAGCGGGAGCAGAGCGAGCGGGGTGAGGCAGGGGCTAGGCTACTTATGACTTCTCCAGGGAAAGTTGACTGAGCACTTATGCTCCTTTCAGCCACATCCTTCTGGCTCTAGATATTCACACCTGGGAGCAGTCTGCTATTGCTGCTTCCACTGCTGCATCAAATCCACCTTGCAACAATCATTTCATTCACATTTCGGGTTTAAGAACGAGTTCACTAGAAATTCTTCAGTGCACCAAAAGCCACCATGAATTTGCAGCTGGCACCCATTTTAAAAGTTGGAATACAAGCCCACTTATCCAATCTCTAGTCTAGGCTACTGCCACCTTGCTTTGTTTTAAGCCATTCTGTTATACCCTGCCTGCATGCTAATGATTAATTACTTTCTGTGTGAAGATTTGCTGACAGATGTATCAAAACACAATGTATGCCCTGAGGTATATTGAAATCCTCGTTGAGGAATGTAGTGTTTGTTCCTCTTCAGCCCTGCATGAGAGAGTGTCTGAGATGGAGGACCGCTGTGCTGAGAGACTGAGAGAGATGGAGGCTCAAGTCAATGCTGCCAGGAGAGAGCACACCAAAGCAGGTAGAGGGATCAGCACAGTGCTACTTCAGCCTACACTGGTTGGAAGTGTTGGAGTTGGAGTCGTACCCACATTGCTGCGCATGAACTAATGCGATTGGAATTGTTTACACATTATACTGTTCCCATGGGGATTGCTCTGTCTGTATTGTCTCTTGCAGTGATGACTTTGCGACAGTTTGAGAGAGAGGCAGCAAGGAGACGGGATCAGATGAGAGAAGCACAGCACTTGGAGAGTGAACATGCAAAGAGGGACGTCCAGGATTTACATAAACAACTAAAGGAGACTGAGAAGGACAGAAACCTTCTACTGGTAAGCAGGGATTCAGTTAGCCGGTAATTTCCGGCTTTTTGCCGGTATTTGTTGCCGTGGGCCGGCAAATTAAAAGGCTCAAGTAGCCGGTTGGAAATGTCCCAAATAAATAAATTCATTATATAAAATAGCTCAATATTGTGTGACCAGTGATGTTGCCATAAGCTACAACTTAAATATAGACTTAAATATATTATATATTTTCGCCCCGCTGTTATGTTGAGTGTTTGGTGAAAAAGGGAAAAAATACGGCAGACGCCCTTTAACTTTAGCCTAATGCAAAAGCCGCACACTGCAGCTGTGCAGCATCCTGCGGCCGACAGCGCTTTGGCTTGACACAAGAGACCGAAATGTCAACGCAGACATCCCTCGGCCAGTTCTTTTTCTGTAACGATGGTCCAGAACAAGATCCAACCAGCCATGAGAAGCCGCCACAGCGAGGAAAAGTTGGGTTGATAAGAATCGCAAGTTGGCGTCTTTGCACATGTAGCGGAGCGCTGATCATGAAGAAACTGCCACGGGCGTATTGCGAGATTTCTCGCAGCGACAGAGAGGTCCTCTGACAAGTTGTAAAGCTTATTATTACTGTATGTCCATTCATTTAGCCACTAAAGTAAAGCAAATATTCTCATGTTGTGAAGTATAGGCTATAAGTCCGTTCTGAAAGCGAGTTGGATGCCGCGTGTCAACCAGCTGCAGTCGGCTTTTATAACCTTGTCATCATTGTACCGCTTCAGAAAATACAGGCTACTTTTAAAAGTTTGACTGACTGCATGTCTCATCTCTGGCTTGTTGCAGGTAGGGAACTTCTTACTTTAGATTATCTTTCAAGTTATTTAATTTCACGTTCTTGGATGCAAAGAGACATTTAATGTAGGCCCGCCAGGGTCTTTCTTTAGGCTTAATTAAACGGGAATATGACAAACTGTTCAGTTCAAGTTTGTGAAGAGTTCATTCACTATAATAAAATACATTTGTTGGACGATTGGATAATAGCTTTTGTTTTTTAATCTTAATGGGTCTGCAAACCCTAACCAAATTAATTAATTTGCACTCGCAAGCGCAGACCGCAGTCAATAGTTAGATAATTATTTTGAAATCAAAGCCAACAAAAATGATTATTTAATTTGCTAAAAATTATACAATAATATGTGATGTATTTAAGAAATGATTAGGCTACATCTATCTTTTTTCAATACATTTTGACTGGGCTGGTAAATATTCTATAAGGCCGGAATTCTGGAATGTTGCCGGCTCCATTGGCCGGCCAGAAAAAACCTAGCGGAATCCCTGCTGGTAAGGCTTTTTCAAGGTTTAGGTCAAAAATCAGTTTGTTCAGAAATTATGTTTTGTTTCTATTTTCATGGTTGTTTTTGTTCTCCTGTGAACTGAATGTGTTCCAGGCCACTGTCCATGAGAGAGGGCTGTTGAGTGAATATAAGAAAGTTCGCACAACCGCTCTACAGAACTCTGCTGCTCTCAGCGAACAAGCAGAAAGACCTTCAGTGAGGAGCTGCTGTCCGGGAGCAAAAGCCCCACTACCTGCCCAAGGTAACTATAACGTCTTGGTCATGTTGACTGTTCACACCACTGCTCAGGCAGAAGGTCAGACTATTTTGTGTGTGAGTGTGTGAGTGAGTGAGTGAGTGAGTGAGAGAACACCTACACAAACACTATGGACCTGAGCAGTGGCCTGTTTGTACCCTGTCAGAGACACTCCTGTCAGTGCTGGATGAGCTGCAGACTCTCAGCTCCGCGGTGGTCCACAGCTCCGATGACTCCGCTGAGGAGGAGGGTCCAGGTGACGGAGCGGGACCGCCCACAGCCACCAGCCCACAAAGCTGATTCTCAGGTGCAGCATTGTAAACTTCATGCTTGATGCTTCCTCCGATACATGTGCAGTCGTCAGCCACTTCTTTTCACTTCACAGCGAGGGGTTTTACCAGCAGGTTGTAGCACATCACGCTATTCTTGCCAGTTCACCCTCCCCCCGAACAGGCACCTCGACCAACCAGAGGAGGCACTAGTGCAGCGACCAGGACCCTTAATCCTTACCAACCCTCATGTTGGTAGGCAGTGAATCTACCGCTGCACTACCCGGCCGCCCCAACTTCATCATTTATTTGAGCCAGGAAACATACTTTTAGTTTAGCAAAGGTGGTCAAGTGGGATGGTGTTGGGAACCAAAAGATATAGGCCAGCAATGAAATAGAGTGATATTAGCTACCTAATGCAGAGATATGCTTAAATTTGACAGCGATATATTCCTAAGATTTAAGAATTGCTTTATCATCATCTTCTGTTTGACAATGTGTCCGTCACATGGATAGCTGTTGCAGAAAATATTGTATACACAATGGGTAGAAAAAGTACATTTTTCTGTGCTATAAAATTCTATCTATCTATCTATTCATTCTATGTGAATGCTCTTGGAAAGGAAATCTAAGAAATTCACCTGAATGTTTTAAAATTCCAGTAACAGAATAACAGAATTATCAAAGCATTTATTCTCTTGCTTGGATTAAATCACCTCATTTGCAAAAATGTTAAACATTTCAAATTGAATGTTATTCATATTTCTTTAGATTGTATTTGGACATTTTTTATCATATTTTTTTCTTCAAAATTGGCCATCAAAATATCTTTAATAATACACCAAATGAAAGTGGTATGATTTGTGGGAAAGTAAAGCCCTTTTCCCACATGCGCTTTGTACCGCAAAATGACCGGAACGTGGTCTAATGCCTGCATGTGAGAAAGTCGTCGTGCCGGTATAAGCGCGACCCCGTCATCGCGGAGATTTCACCAGTTTGGAGCCAGTCAGAAGAGCGGTATGCGCGATAGCGGACTTAAGTGTAGAACGGGTCCAGTCATTTCCCGCGACACTCTCATGGGCGAGGTGTACACACGTTGCTTAATGTTCCAGCGGGCATAATCTAATCATTCGCGCACATTAAAGCAAACTGGCGAAATTATCTTGTGATAATAAGAGCAGTAGCCTATGTCAGCTTCATGTGTGGTGGGTGTGCTGATTTTCCCCTCTCTCCTCTCTGCTGCCTGCTCGTCCTCCTCCTTCAGTGACAGCCCGACAGGGACACAGACGAAGCAAAGGCACGAAGCGAAATGTGGAAGTATTTTGCTTACGTTGCCGACAGCGAAGGCAAGCCCGGACACATCAAACGAAGCCAGTCTGTAAAAAGTGCTTCAACGCGACGCAGGTGAACGGATAAACAAGCAAACTTATTTCACCATCAAGAGTTTTGCCGACACGTCATTCCCCACCCGCTCTGCAGTGCCGCCCCGCCCCCCAACATACAGGCAAATTCGCTGCTAGATTCCCATATGCGCGAGCCGAAGTGTGAAGGGAAATGTCCGATATTGACTTACAGGTAATTTTCCGGTACGCATGTGGGAAAACGGCTTAAGTGAATTATGGTCTTAAGTGCATTGCAACAAATTAACACATTCACTGCCAGACGTTTTTTTTTTACTGTAGGTAGGTTCTGCCAGAGGGTTTTTTTGAGGATTCTGGCTCATCTTTCAAGACCCGAGGATTCTTTTCTGCTAAGATTTTGTGAACACACAATATCTCAAAAGAACTACCGGTAATAGAATGTGTGCTTTCTCTGTCTAAAAGAGTTAGTTTGTAGAGTTAGTAGTTATGTAAGCATTAGCAGTTGAATACAGCATGGTTTCAGCGTCAGAAAAATTATTCAGAGATAAACGGCTTTTTGTGAAATTCGATAGAACAGTCACTTTAACCATTCATTTTTGGCATCAGTAAGACGTCAGACATCTAAACAATAGTTTTGAACAGTAATTTCCTCCATAACAGCAGGAAACCCCCCTCTGCTTCCAACTCCTCCCTCCGTGGGCGTTCTTCTTGGCTGCAGCGGCCGTGTCACAAGCTTGTCACCAGTCTCACTGCTTTGCTGCTGCTGCTGCCTGTCTGCGCGGCCGCTCTGAGGAAGTCTGGATGGACTCGCTCGCTTCTTGGAGTTTTGGTTGAGAGCTTTGATGAAGCTTTTGCAAATCTGGTCATATTTATGCTGCGTGTTTCAAAGTGTGTTCCACCCGTGATCGATTATGCAAATTTGCAATCCCGCATCGCCAGCAATCAGCGCGAAAACGAAAGCGTTTTCGCCAATCCATTTTCATGAGAATGGCTTCGTCACACTGCTTTTTGCTTGCCTTCCTCTAGTCAGGAAAGCACTGTCGCCACTTAGTGGGTCGGTGGAATGGGTTGTACACGTTGTACACGTCCAATACTTATATAAGAGATGTAAAAGGGTTAGATGCACATCCCACCGTCAAAAAAACAAAATAGATTTTTTTGACGTAAAAACACGTCATTGGCAGTGAACGGTTGGATTTTGTTTGACGTAAAAACACGTCATTGGCAGTGAACGTGTTAATAGGAATCTGCTCTGTTGACTTTGCTAATATTTATGTGCCATTACTTGTCAGATTGATATAATAAACTATCTTAATATTACAAACTCTGAGGTGGTGTTTTACCAAACATATGCCAAAACTATTTTGAACCGTAATTGTGGAACAATTCATGATTTAGTATGTAACATGACATGGTTCACTACAGTGGGTGGTGAGTGCGTATCAGTAACAAGGTCAAAAGCGTGGCAGTGGGTAATACTAACCACCTAAATTTTAAATAAAATATTTTCATATGATAGCCACATTTTTAGTATTTCCATCAACAATTCTTAACATCCATTTCAGTGCCAGGGCTTAAGTTATTTGAGAAGGTTCACAAATTAGGTTCTGACACAGCAAGTTTTCTCGTGATTGGTGCCCTGGCTTTTTGTTTGTTTGTTTGTGTGTGTGTGTGTGTGTGTGTGTGTGTGTGTGTGTGTGTGTGTGTGTGTGTGTGTGTGTGTGTGTGTGTGTGTGTGTGTGTGTGTGTGTGCGTGCGTGCGTGCGTGCGTGCGTGCGTGTGTGTGCGTGCGTGTAGTGCCTCCATATAGGTCATTTTTAAAATCACTTTCTAATAGGATGGATGCTGATAAACATCATGATGTGCCACATAATTGGACCATTTGTCATGTCACGAGTTCTAATATATTTTGTGATGGTTCAAAGTTTCAAGCCTCTAGGTTAAAGCCTCTCATGGGAAATCGAGGGAGAGCAGCGGGAAAATACTAATAAATTCTAGACTTTCCTATAAATACTAGACTTTCCTATTCTGTTCCTAACAGCATCAAAATAATTTGCAGAGACACACATCTCGCTAGAGACTGAGAGGTGATCCATCTTGCAAAGTGGTGGATGAATTCATCAAACATTATGAAAAGAACATTATGGGGACTTCAGCAGTTCACTGGTGCTTATTTCTGGTGGCTGAGAGTTGGCAAAACATGTACAGCACTGAGTTCCGCCTCTTTCATTCCGCCAGCATCATGTTATTAACATGTTACAGTGCAGGTTAAGAGGTTAACCTGTTACTGTGTAGGTTAAGAGGTTAACATGTTACTGTGCAGGTTAAGAGGTTAACATGTTACAGTGCAGGTTAAGAGGTTAACTGTTACTGTGCAGGTTAAGAGGTTAACATGTTACTGTGCAGGTTAAGAGGTTAACATGTTACAGTGCAGGATAAGAGGTTAACATGTTACTGTGCAGGTTAAGAGGTTAACATGTTACTGTCCAGGTTAAGAGGTTAACATGTTACTGTGCAGGATAAGAGGTTAACTCATTCTCTGCCAGGGTCATTTTGGTCTGTGTGCTCCCAGTGCCAGGATTTTGAGCATATTTCCTGATCTTCCAGGACCCACAGAATATTCTGTGCTAGGAATAAAATTACACAACATATCTCACAATAAAGCAGAGACTCTATTCTTACCCCTTGTAAAAAACTGAAACTCTACCATGTTTCCTTGTTTAGTTACAAGCAGTGGAAGTTAGCTTGTTTTCACTAAAAATGCCCTCCTTCGGAAGGGAAATATGATAAAAAGAGGTTTTTAGTGAAGGACACCGTTTCAAGCAGAACTCTCTTTTGAGCCTTTTATTTTTTGCCTCAGTGACACATCAGACATATACAGTATTTGTTTTCCCAAAAAAATAAAAATAAAAAGTTTTTACTGACTTTTACTTCCTGGAACTTATTTACCAGATAGTCCAAGACTGGACGGACCAAATGAACCCCTCGCTCGCTCTCTCTCTCTCTCTCTCTCTCTCTCTCTCTCTCTCTCTCTCTCTCTCTCTCTCTCTCTCTCGCTCTCTCGCTCGCTCTCTCTCTCTCTCGAGTTTCACACACACGCACACAGGAATCACAGGCAGCTGCTCAATGGCCGCAAATGCTGCTCAATGCACAAATGGCCGCTCATGATCGTCGGACTCTGTTTCGGACTCTGTTTACTGCTAAATGGGTGACTACTATAAATACTAAACGTGATTTAGCGGGTTCCTTTCATCAGTTTGACTTGAAACAATGTCACAGGCTGGGAAAGGGTCTGATCTAATGTACGGTAAACAAGCAAAACATGAAAGTACGTCCGAGTACGTCCTTGGCACAGAACGCCATTGTTAAAAGTCCGTCCGAGTACGTCTTTGGCAGAGAATGAGTTAAGAGAGTGCACCCTCATGAATTGACCAGTCCCTCCAGGAAATAGTGATTTTGCGATCACAATAATTAATGCGAATTCAATCAATTTTTGCCAGTTCCCACAATTTTCCCACAAAGAACACATACAACCTGAACCTTTGAGAAAGTTGCCATTAGGTAGCAGAAGAAGCAAAAAAAAATCAACTTGCAATTTTTACGAATCACACAAAAACCTCACAAAAAGCCGCTGCAAAATCAAGCAGTTTGATTGCAACAAACACACACACACACACACACACACACACACACACACACACACACACATCTCCTGGAGGGACTGATTTACTTCAATTAAGCTATTGAACTGTGGACTCAGTTGAGGCTAGACTAGCTGTGGAGACACATTGGTTTTTATACTGTGTCTGGTCTGTTTAGTTTTATATTAAATGGAATGGTAAATGGACTGCATTTACAGTATATAGCACTTTTATCGAATGCGCTTTACAATGTGCCTACATTCACCCATTCACACACCGAAGGCAACCAGCTGCCACGCAGGGTGCTGGCACAGCCATCGGGAGCAATTTGGGGTTCAGTGTCTTGCCCAAGGACACTTCGACGCGGACTGGAGGAGCCGTGGATCGAACCACCGACCTTCTGATTAGTGGACGACCCGATCTACCTCCTGAGCCACCTGCCCCATATGATCTATTATCCAGCAAAGAAAATTCAGTGGATGTAACCTGCTTGTGACACTTGTGTTGTTTGTGTTTTTCCAACCTTACAACAGACGTCGAGTGGATGATTGAAAAACTGAATCAGCTGAACACGTGTATGCCGTGACTAGCAGCTACAGTAGGTGGTATTGTTGCAGTTACAATGGTCATCAGTATTAGTGCTATTGTTGTTAAAATGCGCTGAAAATGTTCAAAAAGTACTGATACACTCACTGAACTATTTCACAAAGTTTTGTATTGAAAACTCGCTCTCTGGGAGACTGTTGCTAACTTTGGTTGATGATGGCCAGTATTTACAGTGTTTTTCAAAGCACTCTAATCAAACACGCACAAGCAAATACGCTGGTCTGTAAATTAAATTTTTGCTCTGGCGGTGAAGATTGCTCTTTTTAAAGCTTACTACTGTACCCCGCTGTATACTGCCCACTTGTGGTGAAATTACAGAAAAGGCAGTATGAGGAGACTGACAGTGGCCTATAATGACAGCATGAGGCTGCTGCTCAAAGCCCCAAGAAGCTGTAGTGCCAGTCAAATGTTTGTTAACATCAGTGTTCCCACCTGCTCTGCTGTAATACGAAATCTCATTTATAGATGTATGTGCAGATTGTCAGTCTCAGAAAACAGTATTATTTCAGTACTAATGAATCCTGGTATGAGCTCTGTCAGGTTCTCATCCAGACTGTGGAACCACTGGCGCTCTAGTCTGTATGTAAAATGACCTTGGTGCAATACCTGTAATACCTGTATTTTTCTTGTAGTCTCTCTCTGTATCTTTATTTATATGTTCTGTGTGATGTTTGTTGTACTATGGACCCCCCTGCGGTGTCCCAAATAAAGTTTTGAATTGAATTGAATTGAAACACAGTTTTAATCATAATAAAAAATTTAAACTAATACTAACAGAATTTGTTTTGGTAACACTTTATAATAACGTTCAGTTGTAAGTGATTTATAAGCCTTTAGTTAATGAACTAATCACTTACAAAACATGAATATACATTTAGAGATGATTAATAAATGCTATGTTAACATATCACAAAAAGCCATCTATAAACTTTTAGTAAATGAAGTGTTCCTCACCTGTTGTAAATGATGTGTTAATCATTTACAATTAATTTACAAGGCTTTCTGCATCCCCTAATCTAAAGTGTAAACCATTCACACAAATGTGTTACATACAAGGGGGTAGCTCTGTCAAAATTGAAGCCAATGCGGAAGTGCACTTAAACCTGCATTCTTTCGAATGGCCTGCAGGGGGGTGACCCATTGATCTGTGGACTTCTGTTTTTTGATGCCTCACGTATGGCATTTTGGCCATTGCCATCTTGGATCTCGACACAAGTCCAGGGGTTTCCCACAGAGCATGGCCTGCTATTGGTCCGTGATCGGCGAGCTGTGTGATCAGTGGACAAGCGACCTGTCAATCACGCCCCAAAACATAGTCTGAATATAGCGATTGGGACCATAAACGCACTAGGAAAGTGTTTACTGAAGCCATACTTGAGGCTTCAAAACAGAAGTCCACAAACCAATGAGTCGCCCCCTGCAGGCAAAGAGGACACTTCCGCATTGGCTTCAATTTTGACAAACGGAGCTATAGACCCCTTATACAGCTGTCAACATTGGAGCTGCACGCGCATCGTGTAGGCAAAAAGCCGTGAGCCCAGCATTGACAGACACAGAACTGTGTAAAAGCCCCGCTGTCAGGACTGCTCTGTGCCCATCTGCGACACAGTTAGATTTTAGTTTTAAAATGCAGTTCTCGGCTTACTACCACAGCTTATCGCCTAGTGATAAGCAATGTTATGCATCGAAATTAACGTTGGTTAATGGGATATGTCTTACAGACCCATACGCACTGGCGCTGTCAATTGGCCAAGCCTAGTGGCCAGCAATACATATCGTGCATTCCTTTATAACTGGGGATAGCGTAGATAATTATTCTGTAACTTGCAAAGATATATTGTTATGTTGATAATGCACACAACTCAATAATGACATTATGTAACGTTACTTGGTCCTTAACTAACCGAGCGATGTGGCTGAGCAGCCTACAGCTTCAGGCAGCTTACCTGATTATGAAATGAATACTACAAAGTCGGGCATTTTTAATGATGTCCTCGTTCCAAGCAGTTCAACTCAATAATGACATTATTTAACGTTACTTGGTTGTTAACTAGCCGAGCGATGTGGCTGTTAGTAGGCAGCCTACAGCTAGGTTACCTGATATGAAAATAGCGAGCACTGCAAAGTCGGGCATTTTTAACGATTTCCTCTTTCGGCTTGCAACCAAAGACACCTACGGTTAGCATTAAAAGCAGTATGAGTTGACGGGATTCGGTAAAACTTTAGTCCTTGCTTTGTTGATAGAAATGTCCATTTTATTCTCTTCTTTTCTTTTCCTGTCAACCATTTTATGTGAAGCACTTTGAATTGCCTCTGTGTATGAAATGTGCTATACAAATAAACTTGACTTGATAGTGTAACAGACTGTTCAGTGTTGTGTTGTGTTCTATTGCATGTGTGCGAGGCTGTGTATGTTCCCTCGAGTTGCCTAGAACAGGATATGTGGGGAGAAGCTTGTTATAACGTTACAGCCTGGCTCTATCGTTTATTATTTTATTAACCAAGTGTGAATAGGCGGACCCGAATACTCTGCTACAATAGCTTTCCGATTCTGGCATCGCACTGCACAACACGAAGACATGTCTAGCTCGAATAGTTTCACAGGCACTGGAAAACTACCGTAAATTCCGGACTATAAGCCGCACCTTTTCTCCCGTTTTTTGGGCTTTTTTGGCCCCTGCGGCTTATATAACGGTGCGGCTTATCTATGGATTTTTTCAAAAAAAAAAAAAAAAAAAAAAAAAAATCTCTCTTTTTTAGCACTCTTTCTAACTATAAATCCTATATAACTATAATAAGTTTTAATTTCCTCTCTTGCCCTCTTTTCACCACACTGTATGACACTGTGTGCACTGTAAAAAACAACACAGGTGGTGTTGTGTTATGTTGTTTTGTTGAAATGTTAATAAATGGGAGCTTCCTCTACAATCCCCTCTGTGCATGAACCCTTACATATGGTAATTACCGTAAACATTAAAACACAAAAAAAAATAAAAAAAAAAAAATATATACCATTAAAACACCCGCGGCTTATAGTCCGGTGCGGCTTATATAAGAAAAAAATAGTCAACTTTGAAGGTGCGGCTTATACACCGGTGCGGCTTATAGTCCGGAATTTACGGTACTTGACAGGGCTGCGCGGAGTCTGTCTTTCTGCCTCCGTCTTGCGCATCGACGCTGCGTGATGTCAGTGTGACGTAGTCGTATAAGGGGTCTATACTCCCTTGTATGTAACACATTTATGTATCATGAATAGTTTACACTTTAGATTAGGGGATGCAGAAAGCCTTGTAAATGAATTGTAAATTATTTCATTTCAATCATTTACAACAGGTGAGGAACACTTCATTTACTAAAGGTTTATAGATGACTTACAACACATTTGTATATGTTAACATAACATTTATTAATCATCTACAAATGTATATTCATGTTTTGTAAGTGATTACATCATTAACTAAAGGCTTATAAATGACTTAGAAGTGAACGTTATTATAAAGTGTTACCTTTTTTTCCCCCAATTAATCATTAAACCAATAATCACTTCATCCCAAATAATATAGTCTGTATTTGTATGTCAGCTCAAAAGCATTATTTGCTATCAAAAAGGTCTTTCATATAACAGAAGTACAGCTTTGTCCTTTGAATACTGAACGCCTCTGTTAAAATAAGCAATAGTGCTGGTGGCACTCTGTACTCAATTTGCATAATGAACATGTATCATGACAAGGAATAAAAAATGCCTTTGTGTACCATATTCTTTCTAACTCTTTGTGTAATTTACTGTAGACAGTAACCGACTACTGGATTGCTTACAAGCTACATTGTATTATCACTATTCATGAGTCATTACAGCAAATCTCAAAGTACTACACAGAAGAAGAAAAAAATGTTTCAAAGCAAATTTAGTTTGTATTTCCAGTTTTAAACAGCAGAGGGTGATGTTGTCAAGGATAACCACAGTGGATGCTTTTCACCATTTTACTGGGTTTTTCCTCTTTTCTCTCATGTCATTGGTTTTACTTAATCATTTGTACACTCTGTCTTGTGATATCATTGAAGACAATGAAGAACACTACAGTTAGAAATGTGAACTTATAGACAATGATGCAAAAATCTATATAAAATGCAGAGGGGCATCTGGGTAGTGCAGAGGCAAAAGCACTCCCCTACCACCGCCCGGGTTTAGATCCCAGCAGTGGTGCTTCCGGCTTGGACAGACACAATTGGTCGTGTCTGCAGGTGGGAAGCCGGTGGGGTATGAGTCCTGGTCGCTGCAGCACTAGTGCCTCCTTCCTGCCCTCCCTCTGGCCTGTTCAGGGGGAGGGGAACTGGGGGGAATAGCGTGATCCTCCCATGCGCTGCGTGCTGCCGGTGAAAAAGTGACCAAGTACAATTGGGGAGAAAATCAGAGAGAGAGAAAGAAAACGTAATAAAAAAAAGTGCAGAGGAGACTTTTCCACCAGCATGTAATGCTCCTTGTACTTTGATGTTTCTCCACAAATTGCAAACTGAAATTTGGTCAACACCGTGAGAACAGGTATCTAATGAAAAACTCAGGGTGCTGCGAAATGTTTTCTCCATCCTTGAGCCCGGCAAAAATGAATCTTATAATATACAACCTGAATAAATGCATTAATGCATTTTTGTTGCCTCAGCAGTGCGAAAAGAGGCACCGCAGCGAGACTACATAGTAGTAAACTAATGAATAATTTAGTCGAGCATAGCGATCCAGACAAGACATGAAATAAATTAGGTAATAAAACGCCATCAATAAGCTCCCAATGCATTTTATTAACAATTGAAAACTAATGGCATGTAAAATAAGCAATCCAAATCAGCAAGTGGGTGCCAGCATAGCATAGGCACTTAACTTGTCTTACTGTGTACCTGGATCACAGCATACAGCGCTATAGACCACTGGATCGTATAGTGGGTCTGGACTCTGGAATTGTGTGTTTTGTAGTTTGGGATAGCTTGAAATTTTAGGCGAATATATCCTGAGAATCAAATCCATAACTGACTGATTTTCCTAATACATGGTATTATGTATTGCATAGCAGTTACATTACCACTGAGCTATAATCAAACCAGGCAACTAGTTGCAGGTTGCAAATGGCATAACACATACATTTCATGCAACAAGACAAGGAGCACGGCTGAGAGACATCAAGTGTAAAACAGAGCGCTACAAAAAGAGTCCTATACCCTCCATGGTCAGATTGCTGAATGGACACAAATAAGAGCAATCCTGTGTTACTGTGTTTCTGGCTTTACTGTGCTTTTTAGATATTTTTAGATATTGAACGAAACTTTAATATTTAATATGTATTGTGCACTGCAATTCAGTTTGCTCATTTTAAACTGCCAGAGTGCATTTTAATGACACATGTATTTAAATGTGTAAATAAAGGACATATATATAACTTGACATTTACACAAAGCAATTAAAAAATAATCAACTCTCATGCAACACTTGTTTCACAAAAACAGCTAGCTAGATTGGTAATGTTTTTTCTTCTGTCATATTGTTTTTCCTTTTCTCTTTCTTGCTACAGTAGATTACTGTATCAAGTGGGGAGTGTCATTCATTCATTGTAACTTGCATCTTTGTATCTTATTTTGTATCGTTTTCTAGCTGGACATAATATCAATTCGGACGTGTTGTATCAGGTTTTCTTCTGCCACTGGGTGGCTACTTTCTTTCATTATGGCTGTCGCGGAGAATAGACCAGAACTGCACATCCAAAGCGTCAAGGCCGCGCCCCTTTTTGGGGGATAGAAAGAATGAATAGCGTTGTTGTGATGGTATTTTTGCCGTGTTTTTAGCTAGCATAGACAAAATACCAATTCATTAATTTCGGGTTCAAGTGTTTTTTTGGTTTGATAAACATGTCTACTAATTATTTTGCGACCTTGCCCGAACCTGAACGGTCGAGATATATGAATAAATTAAGGTTGACTGGACTGTCGTCATGTCCGTTCAGCCTGAGTCAAAGAGGATTTCCGCATTCCCCCAAAAAGGGGCGCGGTGCAGTGCGATGACGCGTTGCAGTTCTGGTCTATAGGAAGTACATTAATAGCCTACTCATCAGCGTTTTGATTGTTGCATGAAACTAGTTTAACAATGTTTTGTTTTTGTTTTTTTAACATAAAACCTATACAACCACATACACAACCAGATTCACTCAGAACCCAACTCCCCGTCATTCCTGGATCAACATTTGTTCCTAGTACGGCCCGGGAAAACCCCGGTCCCGAACTAATTTGATTGGTCGCCACAATTGCTTCTTCCTTAAAACAACAATAATACAATTCAAAATACATACTTCGGCAAGCGCTGGGACGCATCATCAGTGATGTTAGCTGGGGTCGTAAGGTGTTTCGGGTCTCTCAACATCATACACCCTCGCCCAGTAGACCCAGCCGAGGCCGATTAAGACCCCGACCCGCGTCCCGGAAGCAGCCGCTACGGATCAGCCTTCCTACTCTGTCTGCAACGTTGCCCGCGGAAGGGCTGATCATACCCAATCCGCTGCAATAGAGCTAGTGCTACACCGCAGTATTGGAAGACCCTTCGGTGCATGGAGGCTCAGGCCCTGTGGTTTTCCCGGCCGCGCTCCTCCTTCGTCTCACCAGACCCTCCCTGGTAAAGAAGGCAATCCTACCATGCCATCATGGCGTACCATGGGCAGAGAGGATGCCTCAAGAGGGCCTGTGCGCTGCACGTCATTCGCCTGCGACGAGCACCTCGCTCTAGCCTGAAGGACCCCAGGCCGCGCCGATGTTTACACAGATTTTCGGGAGGCTAATCCGTAGCGTTTGTGGATTTCTCCCTCACGAGAGAGCCAGGCTGGGGTGCTAAACCCATCCCATACCGGGTGCCGTCTCTCCGACCGTCAACTGTCTCTCCAGCTCGTCACCAAACTATACTTGGTTGTCACCTAGTCTATTCCTAAGTGTCACTGGCCAGGGGAGCCAGAATAATACAATTCAAAATACATACTTCGGCATGCGCTGGGACGCGTCATCAGTGATGTTAGCTGGGGTCGTAAGGTGTTTCGGGTCTCTCAACATCATACACCCTCGCCCAGTAGACCCAGCCGAGGCCGATTAAGACCCCGACCCGCATCCCGGAAGCAGCCGCTACGGATCAGCCTTCCTACTCTGTCTGCAACGTTGCCCGCGGAAGGGCTGATCATACCCAATCCGCTGCAATAGAGCTAGTGCTACACCGCAGTATTGAAAGACCCTTCGGTGCATGGAGGCTCAGGCCCTGTGGTTTTCCCGGCCGCGCTCCTCCTTCGTCTAATAATAAAATAAAATAAAATAATAATTTAAAAAATGTGGTTAAGATTAGGGTTAGGGTGTGAAAAAAGTGCAGCTGTCGGCGAGCTCGGTCCTATGGCTAAATGGATAAGGTGCACGCCTTATCAGGTCAGCCTAAGGCTGACCTGTTAGTGTTCAGGCTAAAATCAGACTAGAGCAGGGTAGGATAGGCCAGATCAGGCTGTAGATTAGCTAGATACTATGTCCCAGTTAGCTCTGGTTAATGCTTAGAGTAGTCAGTTGTCTTCTCCCCCCCCCTCTCTTTCCCCCTTTCCCCGCTTCTTCCCTTCTTCCCCCTTCTTGTTCTCCTCTCTTTCCATGCTCTTTCCTCCCCCACATCCCACCGCCCCCCCCTCCCTTCTCCTGCTCTCTCCTCATTCTCCCCCCCTCTGCTCCTTCCTCTTCCTCCTCTTCTCCCCTATTTTCCTGAATCCCTGCCACTTCCTGCTCTCCCTTCTCTCACATTCCCCCTGCTCTCCTTCCCCTGCACCCTCCCACCCCTCCTTCTCTGCCTCTCTGTCCTCCCCCCTCTCTCACATTCCCCCTGCTCTCCTTCCCCTGCACCCTCCCACCTCTCCTTCTCTGTCCTCTCCTCCTCCACATTTCCCATTTTCCCCCCACCCTCGCCCTAATCCGGGCCCGTATCCTACTCCCTCCCTCCACCCTAGACCCTACCTCTACTCTCTGTCCTCCCCCCTCTCTCACATTCCCCCTGCTCTTCTTCCCCTGCTCTCCTTCCCCTGCACCTCTACTCTCTGTCCTCCCCCCTCTCTCACATTCCCCCTGCTCTCCTTCCCCTGCACCCTCCCACCTCTCCTTCTCTGTTCTTTCCTCCTCCACATTTCCCATTTTCTCCCCACCCTCGCCCTAATCCGGGCCCGTATCCTACTCCCTCCCTCCACCCTAGACCCTACCTCTACTCTACCTCCCCTGTACCCTCACATTCCCACTGCTCTCCTTCCCCTGCGCCCTCCCACCTCTCCTTCTCTGTTCTCTCCTCCTCTCTGCCCTCTCCTCCCTCTCACATTCCCCCTGCTCTCCCTCCCCTGCACCCTCTCCTTCTCTGTTCTCTCCTCCTCCACATTTCCCATTTCTCCCCACCCTCGCCCTAATCCGGGCCCGTATCCTACTCCCTCCCCTCCCTCAACCCTAGACCCTATCCCTACCCTGGCTCTCCCTCCCCTGCACCCTCATCTCTCCTCCCCTGTTCTCTCCTCCTCCACATTTCCTATTTTCTCCCCACCTCCCCCTCTCCTCCCTCCCTCCCTCCACCCTAGACCCTACCTCTACTCTACCTCCCCTGTACCCTTCCACCTCTCCTTCTCTGTTCTCTCCTCCTCTCTGTCCTCTCCCCTCTCTCACATTCCCACTGCTCTCCTTCCCCTGCGCCCTCTCACCTCCCCACATTTCCTATTTTCTCCCCACCTCCCCCCTCTCCTCCCTCCTCCCTCTCCCTCCCTCCTCCACTCTCCTGTTTTCTTCAAATGTTCAAATGTTATCTTTATTCTGTATATTCTTGTTATTGTGTGTTAGCTAGAATCAGCTAGACATACTTTCTGTGAAGCCCTCTGAGACATGCTTGTGAATTAGGGCTATATAAATAAACTTGACTTGACTTGACTTGACTTCCAATCTGAGAACTGGGGTTCGACTCCTGGTTGAACCATACATATTTTTTACAAAAAATTAGGTTTAGGCAAGTACAACAGTGTGGTTAGGGTTTGGGTCTGGTTGTCGTTAGATAAGAAAACCCTAACCCTAATCTTAAACATCTTTTTTACTTGTCGCACGTTTTCAGGAATAAGCAATTGCGGCGACCAATCAAATGAGTTCGGGGCGGGGTTTTCCCGGCCCGTACTAGGAGCAAATGTTGGTCCAGGAACGACACCAACACGGCGATATCAGGACGTCATCATGGAGATGTCCATGGTCCCACGCACGGCTTCAACAAATGCATTCCATGTGGTAATATTTTCTAATTTAGCGCCATGCATACGGGCCACCGACATCTCCAATGCAGCCAGGTCCACAGCTGAAGAAGCCCATTGTTCAACAGGCAGAGTATGAAGAGGCTTCCATCCCTGAGCCACAATTTTTTTTACGGCAGTAAGGCCCAGCAACAGCCAACGCCTCTGCCTCAAGGATAAATTCAACCCAGTAAAATCATTCAACAGCAAAACAACAGGAGAACAAGGAACAGTAACTTCTAACACTGCAGACATTTTCCTGGCAACTTCTCTCCAAAATAAAGAAACGGCCAAGCATTCCCAGACCATGTGTATAAAGGTGCCAGGGGGCATAACGTACAGTTAGGACTTTGAGACATTTTCATCTGAAATAATTTACGAGGGGTACAGTATAGTCTATGGACGTAGTTATAATGAATCAATTGGTGATTGGGGTTCCTGGAAGATAAAATGATTGTTTTTCTGCAGCCTTGGTGATAGAAGTATAAAGACTAGAAACCAATCCCTTAGTGGTCTTAGATGTACAGATTTTATGTATGGGATGGCTTTCCAGTTCTTCACCCCAAGGGACAGCATATGCACAAAAAGCATAATGAAGTTGCAAATAAAAAAAGAACGAAGTGCCAGGAAGATTATAATGAGACTGGAGGACCTGAAATGCCTGAAGCCTATTACCCAATGTAATATCGGAGAGAATATTAATTAAAAAAAATCTTCCATGGATGGAAAGAAATCGGGCAACCACCCACACGAAGAGAGAAATTATTAAACAGCGGTAAATGGTTATGGAATTTGAGTGATATTGTTAGAGAGTTCTTCACCGTGGTTGAAAGGCCCAGACACTCTCTCGGAGGTTGGGGGGCACCCAAACTTTTCATCTTGTAGATATGAACCTGAATCGTCTATTGAAGCTTGCAATGCCGTAGGCACACCCGATAGAGTATGTCGGAGATCCCTCTCTCCCATAACCCGCTGGCCAACTGGCTGTTGGCCGGCCAACACTTCATCTTGGCCCAGGGACCAACTAGGGGCCCCCCATGGCTATCTCATCTTAGCCCGGGACCAATTAGGGCCCCCCCTGGCTATCTCATCTTCTCTGGCGTGGAACTGATGCTTGACCTGAATCTCAAACTCTGTGCTACGTCTAGAAGCCTTGAACACTGTTTCTGGAGAACCACATCCTTTTGCGAACCTTGCTCTTAAATGAACCTTGCTCATAAGCGAGCGAACCTTGTTCTTAGGCGAGCCTTGTTCTTGTGCGAGCCTTGTTCTTAAACAAGCCTTGTTCTTAAGCGAGCCTTGTTCTTAAGCGAGCCTTGTTCTTAAAGGGGCACTTACCACCCAGATATGTAACAAAATGGCATGCTGCTTGATTTGAAAAAACCTATGAAACCAAGAAATGACGTCTCCTCTTGTCTATACTATACTCTTTGGCTGTGCTCAGCTCAAGATTTTTTTCCGGAAATCGACGCCATGACAGTTTCCCCGCAGTTTCCCCAAAACATCACAAGACAAAGTTATGAGAGCTCCAAAATCTTTATAAATATCAACAACTAGCCAACGCTGGTGGCCTGTATGGAAACAGCGTTGCTCAAAATGGTTGAAAGTTCAACCATCAATTTTGTCATTCAGTGGCGAACTAGAAATTCACTTTATTGGCCCCCATTTGTGTGTATGTGGCTTTGTAACTATCGTTAAAAGAGCCTAGTGACGCGAGACCGCAGCACAGCACAATAGTCAGGACAAACGCCCCGCTCTCATGCTCATGTAATCACAATGCGAGATTCCCTCGTCCAACTTGCCATATACCGCGCCATGAAATCCGTTTTTAATTTTCGTTTGGGAGCTTTTCGTGATTCTTGTCAAAAGTTGTACTGCACCTCTGATTTTTCAATTGTAATCAATTAACAGGTGATTAACAGGTCAAGTGACACAAAAGCCAATGAGCTGTGTGTATTATAGCACCATATTGGTAGGAAAATGCTTGTGACATCATGGGAATAGGCTTGGAGTTGTGAGGAGCCGGGAAAGGGTACAGGGGGAGTAGGGGAGTAACTATCTTGAAATCCCATAGTCTTTGGTTCATCGTGATGTTACGACGTATCAAATCTCCCATTCATTTGAGGGCAAAAAAAAAAGCAGTGTTCAACCCATAGAGGGCACTTATGCGGCTGAAAATGATACAAATGGTACAATGGCAACAGTTTGGTCTCAAATGTGGAAATTTTGACCAGAATTCTTCACACACCACCCCCCAAAGTCATATATATTGGTTGAAAGCTGAAAAAAGTGTTTTGGGGGTAAGTTACACTTTAAGTGAACCTTGTTGTTAAGCGAGCCTTGTTCTTAAGCGAGCCTTGTTCTTAAGCGAGCCTTGTTCTTAAGTGAACCTTGTTCTTGTGCGAGCCTTGTTCTTAAGCGAGCCTTGTTCTTAAGCGAGCCTTGTTCTTGTGCGAGCCTTGCTCTTAAGCGAGCCTTGTTCTTAAGCGAGCCTTGTTCTTGTGCGAGCCTTGTTCTTAAACGAGCCTTGTTCTTAAACGAGCCTTGTTCTTAAGCAAGCCTTGTTCTTAAGCAAGCCTTGTTCTTAAGCGAACCTTGTTCTTAAGCGAGCCTTGTTCTTAAGCGAACCTTGTTCTTAAGCGAGCCTTGTTCTTAAGTGAGCCTTGTTCTTAAGCGAACCTTGTTCTTGTGCGAGCCTTGTTCTTAAGCAAGCCTTGTTCTTAAGCGAACCTTGTTCTTAAGTGAACCTTTTTCTTGTGCGAAGTCTGCGAACACTGATGGACCTTGTGGTGAGGCTTAAGGGTACATCCCGATTGTGAGGTCATCGACGCAGTGATGATGTCATCACCAAAATCTCATCCAGAAACGGCCCCTAGGGACCTAGCTGGGCCTGGAGGCCCAGCATATGCTCCAGAGAGTGGCCAGCGAATTGGCATTGGCACGAAGCCTTTATAACAGATATATTGGCATGAGATTCAACAGTTCTATATGTGGCAATAAGATGAGAAATTATAGGGCCATAGCTGGGTCTACAAGTTACGAGAGGAATGTTGGAGAAAATGTCCTGAAGTCTGCAAGGGCTAACCATCTCCTCCAATGAGCGCCACACCACCTGTGCTTCTGGGTTAAACTAAGTATGAAGAGCACAGAGTGTATAAGATCAAAAATAAAATCAAGTGCACTATTTACAGCGACACACAGGGAGGAGGGAGTGGAAGCCGCTCTGATTGACATGGTCGAAGCCAATGACAGAGCTTGTAATAAACCGGGAGCGGACATCCGGCAGCGACTGAAACAGTCCCTCCAATGGGGAGCAGCTGTAGAGCAGGGCAGGGCTTATCCCAGTTGCCTGTTTCCGTGCAGCCAGACGACTCTCACGGTAGGGAGGGGAGGCTGGCCAGCGAGACTACCTCCGACATAAAAGAGGTGGCTGACCATTTAAATTCCTACTTTACTACAGTAGCTAACAATCTAGTAGAGAAGCTCCCAGCTCACTCAGGGGTTTTCAATGAGGAGCAGGTGCACTGACACTATTCAAATTTGGGGATCCAAACAGGAGCCTTTTCTTTTAGTAGGGTGAGTGAGAGTATGGTCCTTAAGTTACTTCAGGAACTCAATCCTAGTAAAGCTACAGGCCTAGATAACATCCAAGCTAGGTTTCTCAGAGGCAGTTAGCATTGCTCCTTCTGTTACCCACATTATAAATATGTCTGTTGAACAAGGCAGGGTCCCAACAGAGTTTAATCCATCAAGGCAGAATGAGATGCTTGATAGCGGCAACGATGACACAACGCACAGAAGCCACTTCTGGTAAGACGCAGGAGGAGCCGAGCCCGAAGACAACCCACAGTGCCCAGAGCCTCCTAGTGTCGCCAACACCCGCTGCCAGCAGCTCACCTGCGACCCTAAGCCGCCAAGAGTCAGCATCATCTCCCAACAACCCACAGAGTCTCCACAGCCAGCAAGCTACAGCCATAACAACTGTCAGTGGCAGCAGTTCGATGAGGATGTGAATCAGGTCCTGGAAGTGACAGCCAAGGGGGATGTGGACCATCGGTTGAAAACGATGACCACTCTCATAGTCGACATCGCGGCTGAGCGATTTGGAACCGAGGCACTGTTATAGTAAATGATTGATTGATTGCTGTAAGCCATCGGCCTATGCTCCAAGCCACAGAGCAAGGAAAATCCAGTGCCTCAGGGGAGAACTCAAGCTGCTAAAGAGGCAGTACAAGACAGCAGGGGAAGCTGCTAGCTGGCCTAGCAGATCTGAGAGCAATCCTAAGGAAACAACTCTTGACCCTGCGGAGGGCACAGTTCCACAGGAGGAGGCGGAAAGAGAGAGCCAGAAAGTGGGCAGCATTCCTGGCCAACCCCTTCAAGTTGACCAAGCAGCTCCTTTGTCAAAAGAGGACTGGCCGCCTTACCTGCTCCAAGGATGCCATTAACAACCACCTCAAGGCCACGTACAGTGACCCCATCAGAGAACAACCACTGGGTCCATGCGATCCTACATCAGACTTCAACCTGAAGGAGCCCTGCCTAAGTGAAGTGGAGGAAGTGGTGAAAGATCAAGCTCAGCACCAGGCCCAAGTGGAGTGCCCTATAAGGTGTGGAGTGTGGAGGTCGCACTGGAGAAACACCATGTACCCCAGAAGGTGAAAGAACTCATCCTGGACTATTACAGCAAGTTCAGCTTGAGAGTCTCCTCTGGCCAGTTGACATCTGACTGGCACCAGCTGGAAGTGGGCATAATCACTGGTTGTACCATCTCAGTGACCCTCTTCGCACTAGCAATGAACATGCTTGTCAAGGCAGCTGAAACAGAATGCCGAGGCCCCCTCAGCAAGTCTGGAGTAAGGCAACCTCCCATCAGAGCCTTCATGGACGACCTCACAGTGACAGCTGGGCACGCATGAGTTTCAAACCTGCAAAGTCCAGGTCCTTGGTTCTAAAGAAGGGGAAGATAACAGACAAATTCCGCTTCAGGCTGGGAGAACACCAGATCCCGTCAGTCACTGAAAAGCCAGTGAAGAGCCTTGGGAAGGTCTTCAACTGCAGCCTGAATGACAGATTCCATCAAGGCAACCAGTGTTGACTTGGAGGGCTGTTGAGAACAGTGGACAAGTCTGAGCTCCCTGGAAGATTCAAGGCCTGGGTCTACCAGCATGGAATCCTCCCAAGAATCCTCTGGCCTCTGCTCATCTATGAGGTCCCCATGACTGTGGTGGAAGGCTTTGTGCAAAGGGTGAGCAGCTATCTATGCAGATGGCTGGGACTGCCACGCAGCCTAAGTAACATTGGGCTGTATGGGAACACCAATAAGCTCAGGCTCCCTTTCAGCTCAGTCAGGGTGGAGTTCATCATGGCACGGGCACGGGAACACCTGCAGTACTCTGGATCCAGAGATGCCAAAGTGTCCGGGGCAAGGATTGTTGTGAGGACAGGGAGGAAGTGGAGGGCAGCCGAGGCAGTCCAGCAAGCAGAAACTCGACTGAAGCACAAGGCCATCCTTGGAACACTGGTGCAAGGCAGAGCCGGACTTGGGAGCCTGACAGCGACCCGATACGACTGCCAGCGGGAGGGAGAGGCAGAGGCTGGTGCAGGAGGAGGTACGAGCTTCAGTCAAGGAAGAGCGAACCAGCAGGGCAGTGGCCATGTGGCAACAGGGTGCCTGGATGAAGTGGGAGCAGGCGATGGAGCGGCGTGTCACCTGGAAGGATATCTGGAAGTGGAACCCCCAGAGGATCAAGTTCTTGATTCAGGGGGTCTATGTCCTCCCAAGCCCATCCAACCTGTGCATATGGGGCAAAATGGAAACCCCCGCATGCCCCCTGTGTTCCAAAATAGGGACACTGGAACACATCCTGAGCAGCTGTTCCAAGGCGCTGGGCGAGGGCTGGTATCGATGGAGGCATGACCAGGTCCTCAAATCCATCGCTGAGCAATCAGCAAGGGGATCAAGCACAGCCGATACACCCGAGCCACAGCTAAGGCCATTCACTTTGTCAAGGAAGGACAAAGACCAGAGAAAACACAGAATAACTGCTCTGCTGGTTTGCTCTCCACGGCCCGAGACTGGGTGATGACAGCTGACCTGGAGAGGCAGCTGAAAATTCCACCTCACATCACCCAGTCCAGATTGAGACCTGACATCACCTTGGTCTCAGAGGCCACAAAACTACTAATCTTGCTGGAGCTAACAGTTCCCTGGGAGGAGAGGATGGAGGAGGCTCAAGAAAGAAAGAGGGAGAAGTACCAAGAGCTGGTGGAGGATTGTTGGAGGAACGGGTGGAGGACCAGGTGCATGCCAGTGGAGGTGGGCTCTCAGGGATTCGCCAGTCACTCCCTGAGCAAGGCCTACGGCACACTGGGCATAACAGGTGCCAACCGAAGAAGAGCCATAGGCAACAACGTGGAGGCAGCAGAGAAAGCCTCCAGATGGCTCTGGTTGAAGAGGGGAGAGCAGTGGGGTCAGTAGAATCCCACTTGGACACAGGCCGGGGTCTGATCAGCCTCGGTTCGGGTCGCCTGGAGGAGGGTGTCTGTTGCAAGACCTGAAACACCCAGTGACTCCAGGAAACAACACTGATGATGTGTCCAAGGTTGTGCATCAGTAGATGTTTCTGTTAACTAAGACTGCTCAAGTCCTCCCCCTCTACAAGAAGGGTAGTAAGTTAGATGGGGGTAACTACAGACCAGTATCTATTTTATGTGTGGTGTCTAAAGTCATGGAAAAAATAATACATGATCAAATCGAGGAGTACATTCAGTGTAACAATATTTTATTTTAGTTTCAGTCAGGTTTTAGAAAATCTCACTCCACCGAATCGTGCCTGTTGTTTTTGACAGACAAAATAAGAAAGGAAATTGATGAAGGTAAACTCTGCGGAATGATTTTGTTAGACCTGCAAAAGGCGTTAGACACTGTGGAACACAGCATTTTAATTTATGTTAAAAGATCTAGGCTTCAATGACATGGCCATTAGGTGGATTAAATCCTATCTTACTGACAGACTCCAAAGGGTAGATATAAATGGGTCATTATCCAGCCCTAAACCCATTACGTGTGGGCTCACCGCAGGGGAGTGTTTTGGGCCCATTGTTGTTTTTATTATATATCAATGATCTTTATTCATCCTGTTCATGCAATCTATTTCTGTATGCAGACGACGCTACTCTACTTATCTCCCACAAAGAAAAAGCAGTTGTGGAAGATATTCTGAATGCAGAGGTTCAAAAGGCAGCGAGGTGGTTTTCTGATAACAAGCTTTCCTTGCATTTAGGAAGGACTGAGGCCATCCTTTTGGGGTCCAGAAATAAATTGAGAAGTTTATTTTAGATTACTTTAGATTTTATAGTAAAGGTAGGTCAAACTACAATCACCACCACATCATCAGTTAACTACCTTGGGTGTGTTCTGGACAATCTTTTATCAGGGGACGACATGGCATCAAAAGCCCTCAATAAAATTAGCAACAAAGCCAAATTTCTGGCAAGAAAGGCAGATTTGCTGGACACACCAACGCTAAAAACTTTAGCAGGCGCATTGGTTTTATGCCACTTTGATTATGCCGCCACCTTCTGGTATAGTAGCTCCTCTCAGGCTCTAAAAAACAAATTACAGACTGCTCAAAACAAGCTAATAAGAGTTATGCTTAAGCTGCCCCACTCATCTGGACGCAACTCATTTCAATAGACTAAATTTTCTCCCTGTTGATAAAAGGGTGGTGCAAATTAAGATGAATATTACCCACAAGATTATATACAAATCCACACCTCCCTACTTAGCCAACCATTTTAATCCCATTAAAAACAATCACTCCCACAACACAAGAGGCAGTCATACTAATTTCATTCCAATGAGATTTAAATCCTTTTCCGGCAAAAATACATTTTTAAATACTGCTACAGGTCTTTGGAACAAGTTGCCTGTCCCCCTCAAGCTTACCTGGGTTGAGAGGAGTTTCAAATTGAATCTCAAGAAATGGCTGTTAAAGAGTAGGAGTAGATAGATTATGTTTCGCACTTTTTTACTGATTGTTGATTGTATCACTGGTTGTTCTAATAGTCTTACTTATTTGTGATTGAGAACCACAATGGAAATAAGTCCCCGGGCTTTCTTGTGTGTGAATCCTCGACAATTTTGGAATCCGATATGGAGACTGATATGGTGATCAGCTATTCATTAAAATATTGTCAAATAAATACTAACTAACTAAACACTCTTTTACTCAGAGCCTGGCTCGGAGCTACTCTCTTTTTTTTAACATAAACAATATTCCCACACCTGCAGGCGATTCTTCCATCCATTTGTATGTAGATGACACATTCTTGGACTTTCACTGAATTGTATTTTCAAGAGAGGGTTAATAGCCGTTACATCATTAAACCTTGTGTTAAATATTCATAAGACTCTGATACACACATTCACACACTCAATTCTTACAAATAGCTGGAGATTTATTAATGTCCAACACATTGAGCAGTGGCTAGCAAAGGTCAGATCCTGTCCCAATTTTCAATACCTTAGCTGTTCCTTTATTCTGTTTTCCTCTGTTAACTGGCCATAACCCAAGTCTGACCTCACATGGTCTGAATTCCCCTATTTGGAGAATCTATTACAAACTTTCATCCTCCACCCACGATGCATTCTCTGCCCGTCACATTTGCCACGTGTGTGTCTCCAAAGTCAAGTCGTCTTGGGGCCAGTCCTCATTTAAGTTCACTACAGCCAGTGACTGGAATATGCTACAAAAGTCCCCAAAACCGGTACATTTTTATTAACTCTAAAATAACGTCTCAAATATGTTATTTTAAACATGCTGCTGTTTGACATCCCAATGACCTACTTTCTTAATGTCCCTAATATTTAAAGATGTTCTGATGTTGCACTTCTTCTTTAATTTTGCTTTACTGGTTGGTGTTTCTATTTTAAATGTCTTGTCTTATACTATCTTATTTTATCTTAGCCTATCTTATCCTTCCATGTTGCATCTGTTGAGCTACTTATTCAAGTAAATAGTCTTTATTTCATAGCACTATTATAATCCAATATTGCAGAGACCATTGATTTTTTTAATCAGAGCAGTCAGATGAGAATAGCACTGTGGATGTGGATGTATTAGATGTATGATGCATTGTGTATTTATCAGATGCATATGATGTGGATGTATGGATGTGTATTTATTAGATGTATGATGTGTATGTATTATAGATGTATGACTTTTCCAAGCAAACATGGACTGTGTGCCCGAACTTGGATTTGTGTGTGAGGCTGATCTGAGTCAGTGGAGTCGACCACCAGCGCTGCATCAGAGCATTGTGGGTAGTTGTGAGCTGCTGTGGCAGGCCATGCTACAGGGTAGAACAGAGCATTGTGGGTAGTTGTGAGCTGCTGTGGCAGGCCATGCTACAGGGTAGAACAGAGCATTGTGGGTATATTGTGCGCTGCTGTGGCAGGCCATGCTACAGGGTAGAACAGAGCATTGTGGGTATTTTGTGCGCTGCTGTGGCAGGCCATGCTACAGGGTAGAACAGAGCATTGTGGGTATTTTGTGCGCTGCTGTGGCAGGCCATGCTACAGGGTAGAACAGAGCATTGTGGGTAGTTGTGCGCTGCTGTGGCAGGCCATGCTACAGGGTAGAACAGAGCATTGTGGGTAGTTGTGCGCTGCTGTGGCAGGCCATGCTACAGGGTAGAACAGCGGCCACAGAGGAGCTGTGTGAGGCAAGGCAGCCAAGTAAGCCTATTTATAGATGCAGTCAGTGTGAGGCTTTGTTTGGGGGATTGCAGTGGACTCAACTGTACAATCCTCAAATTGAATGCCTGCTTTATATGGAACAGCAACACTTATACAGTATATTCCTATTGCACTGACTTACTGTAGTGGGTTTAAATGAGGCCAATATAGTCCTTTTTTTGCTGTCTGCTTTGCTGAAGGGCAAACTATTGTAGTATGTTGACCTCTGACAACTGACAGAAATAGATGACAAGAGTTCTGTTTCAATGTGGAGCCGAGCATGGACTCCACCTATGAGACTCTTAACTATGTACTGTTTCTATGATGTATCATAGAAAAGGAAATTGCGGTTGCAATGGGACAACATTGTTTTTCCGATACAGCTGGATAATACAATTTCACTCTAATAAATCTAAAAAAGAAGAACTTTAATATTCATAACTATTCTTATTGTTCTTGATTTTCAGATCAGAAACTTAGATAGAACAAGAATAGTCTACCAGCAGGTTTACCTAAATCAGTGATGTTTCCAGCTATTATAGATACCCGAGGTGTTTCCACACACAATTTGACTTATTGTAACATCTAAGCTCAATACAGCTCGGTCGCTATGCAGCCTCGCCCGCAGCTCGGCTGCTGCGTGGCCTCGTCTGCTCTTTATATTTAACCCTAACCCTATGAAGATCCTCCTGGACCTGGACCAAGCTGGCTTTTACAATGTTTAACCCTAACCCAGATCCTCCTGGACCTGGACCAAAACGTGCAGCGCACATTTGCACAACTTTGCATCACTGATGACATCATTGTGACATCATCACTGATGATGTCATAGAGATTGTGAGATCATCAGTGATGCCACATTTACAGAGTGTAACCAAAAACCACAATTGCTCGAGTGACATCACTGATGATGTCGTAGAGATTGTGAGATCATCAGTGATGCCACATTTACAGAGTGTAACCAAAAACCACAATTGCTCGAGTGACATCACTGATGATGTCATAGACGATGATGTCACTGATGATGTCATAGACGACGATCACAATTGCGCAAGTGTAGTGATATCACTGATGATGTTATAGACATTGTGACATCACTGATCACATCATCAGTGATGATGTCATAGACATTGTGACATCACTGATCACATCAGTGTCATCACAAGGGTGAACAATCTACCTCCAATAAGCTCATTTAATAGGAAGGTTAGACAATAAGATATGTGACATTGGTTGCATTTTGAAATGAGGGTGCTTTATGATAGATTATTCCTCTATTATTAATACCACAGTAGAACCAACATAATGACTCTACCTACTTTTTCTTTCTTTTTTAATCAGTGTGCAGCTGCCCTGAGGACATCCATACAAGGAAACTATAACATTTGAATGCTGTCACTGACATAATGACCCTTCCAATCTTTTATAGTTTACTTGCCACATACCAGGAAGTGGGTTTGTCGGCGGATGCATTGTTTAGTATTTACGACAACACTGTGCTACCACAGCATTTTGCAGTTAACAGGTGGAGTTATTAGAGTCAACTTGGTCCAGTAATGCATATCCTCGAGCACCTAAAAAGCTCTAGCGCCCCTGTTTAACTAAATGGCCTTAGATTACTCTTAACACATTAAGTGCCAGAGACGACCTAACTCGTCTTACATAATCCAGCGCTTAAGTGCCAAGGACGAGCTAACTCGTCTTACATAAACATTTTTTTTTTTTGACGGTGGGACATCAATCAACCCCTTTTACATCTTCGAGATAACTATTTGGAGCAAGAGCATGTGTGTAATCTATTTTACCGACCACTAAGTGGCGACAGAGACCGAGAGAAGTCACAGCCACGGGACCCAAAAGCAGCCGCCTCCCGCGGAAATGGCTTGGCGATTTTACAGTCAGAAGCCCGGACACACACACAGAACGGACAGAGATCTCTTCCCCCCAGAGCCGCGGGGGCAACGCGCGAACACACACACACACACACACACACACACACACACACACACACACACACACACACACACACCGCGGGAGCAAGCCATTCAAGGAAATGGCTTGGCGATTTTACAGTAATCCATTTCAGACTCGTCCCCGCACGCAGGCAAGCAGGCAGGCAGGCACGCAGACAGACAGGCAGGCAGCACAACGCGCTTCTGACACGCCCGCTGTTAGGAGGAAGGAGGAGAAGACACACGGAGGGAGGAGTTTGAATGAGAGGGGTGTTTCCTGTTGTTATGGAGGAAATTACTGTTCAAAACTATTGTTTAGAATGTCTGACGGTCTTACTGATGCCAAAAATGAATGGTTAAAGTGACTGTTTCACAAAAAGCCATTTATCTCTGAATAAATTTCCAGACGCTGAAACCATGCTGTACTCAACGGCTAATATCTACATAACTACTAACTCTGCAAACTAACTCTTTTAGACAGAGAAAGCACACATTCTATTAGTTATTTTTAGATGATTGGTGCTCATGAATTCTTAACAGAAAAGAATCCTCGGCTGTTCTAAAATGAGCCAGAATCGTCAAAAACACCCCTGGCACAACTTACCTACAGGAATGAAAACATGGCTGGCATTCAATGTGTTAAATGGAGGCCAGAGCCATAGAAGAGTCCCGACATCTCCATTCACTCCAGTGGCGGCTGGTGAGATTGGAAACAGGGGAGGTAGCTTTTTGGGCGTTTTTTTTTTCTCTTTTGCCCAAAATGCCCAAATCTCATTTTAAATTAGCATTAGGATTAGACTGTTGTGATGTCATTATTCAGTTTTAACCATCAATAATTGTTCCTTTTCTCATTATTTCATTTCTCATAAATACTGTATATTTATTTCGAGATTTTTGTCAATTATTTGTGCTGTTATGGTTATAATTAGCCTAGTTACTCACTTCTACACTATCTTAGATTGTGTTACTTATGGATGGCATGGAATTATAGTGAAAATAGATTATCCCCCCTTTTTGCTGGGGACCCCACTTTGAAAACCACTGGCTTAGGCTAGAACTGTTGTGAGAAGGTTTCAGGATTTATCTCTATGCATTAGGCTGTGATTACTATTTATATAAATCTATTTATTCACATAGATTCATGATATATTATGGTATACAGCCTACCTGTGACATCAATGTTTTGATTAATCTGCGCCAGTACCGAAAATGTAGCCTATTACTGCATGACTGATCCTATGATGTCACTGTAATCACACTCAGGTGTGCTTTCACAAGACAGGTGTTGTCCATTCAATCAGCCCACCTGTCTTTATAATGGCTGTCTTGCACTGTTTGTATGATACTTGACAAAGTCTATGGCCGAAACTGTTGTCAAATAGCGTTAAATTACACTTTATTGCATCTGGAATGAGAGTGTGCCTTCCCCTGCACTATATCAACATACTCGTTTAGTTACATTCCAATTCATCAACTTTGGAGCGTTATTTACCCCCCCTTCCCGACATGCTAGGTTGACATGCTTCGTCCCAATCGATTCCTTATTTCTTCTACTTTCATATGGTATAAAGATCACCACTCACGCTTTAAAAATGAGCTCGCTGTCAGCCATCGATTTACAGGCCAAATTCAGTTAAAAAATGTGGGAATTTAAGGTTGCGGGTTTTATTATAAAAAATTACAGCATTAAACTTCAATACGACAAAAATAGCGCTGCTCGGTGAACCATTTCCACGCCGAATTTAATAGAAGGCCCGGATAACTTGAAATCAATTGACTTACTTGTATATCCATGCCGTCTGTAGTGGAACCGCTGCAGCCGAGACGTTGCAAATATTCCAGTTTTCTGACATTGACTCAGTATCGCGCACTGCAAGGCTCCTGCAACTCGAAACTCGTTTTGGGTCGTAATCCAATGCAACGACTGTCTGGCTTGTGAACACTTACTGATTGATAAAAAGTAAATAAAAATAAGGGGGAAATATAATATGCTGCTACTGTCGTCAGTAAATGTCGTAAATCATTCCTGTCAGGTCATCACATGGGTCATCACAGCAAAGTGGATTTCACTTCCTACTTGATTCAGCGTGAGAGACCAGTGGACGATACAATGTCAATCTTAGCAATCTATCCAACCAACAACCAATTAGGTTTCACCTGGTTTCACCAGGCTAAGGGCGTGTTCCGCTCCAGCTCAATCTGATTTGTTGGAAAACACATCACTCTCACGTGTTCTCTGTGAATTGCAAGTGTTTTTCAACCAATCATATTTTTTCATTAGATAAATTACCAAATAAATAAACGCCCACAGGGCGAATGTTTTTTTAACTACCTACTCCAGGCTGCGACCAGGGCCAGAGTGACTCGTCTGCATGGAGCTCTCCTTTCCATCAGTGCCCTACAGGTCACTGTTGTTGAAGCATTTTAAGAATATAATGAATGAAAAAATGAGCGTCTGCACATAAGAAAAAACACATTTGATTGATATTTTATTTTATAAAAAATATGAAAAATGAAAAATATAAAAATAAAAATAAAAAATTATATATTTTTTTTATATAAAATCCCCAATCTAATAGAGGCCTATGCCTCACTGGAAAAACCTCCTCTGATTCACTCCAATGGACCAGTTTTTTACTCTCAAGAGTTCCAGGAAGTAAGGTCCTGGATTAAGCAGCACTGTCGAGTTGCAGCAAAATAGACAGTTTGTGTTGTACTCTGAAAGGTTTTCCCCCCCCTTGAATCAAATTGGACATTATCAGCTTTATCTTAGCATGCAAAAGTAGCGCGAGACCCATTCCTGGCTGTTCATTGGCTAATGAGTCTCGCATTTTGGTCCTCTGCTGACGCCACTCTCTCTCTAGAGGACATTAATGGAGGCCACAGTCTGACTGTCAAAGTATATTAGCATTCTTTTAGCAACCAGCATCATGGTTTCGGTAACACTTTACAATACTGTAACACAAAAATTGGGTAGTTACTGAGGAACGAGTCAGGAACGGGCAGAAAAGATGGCTGATTTCGGAGCTGTGGAGGCGCGTTGAGGCCCCCTAGAGGCGGGCACACACACACAAAAGAGTTGTAGTTCTAATCGACAGCCCTTCCGAATGTGTAATGTGCGGTCGTGACACGGTCGTGACGTAAAACGCGTCAGAGCGGTGCAGTGTGAATGGGAATGAAAAGGGAGTACAGCCAAGAGGCTGCCCATCTACTCATACTACTGACATTGTAAGGATACAAATCTGGTTGAAAACCGGTAAAGCCATCCTTTAAGTAACTACCATTAAGGAACTACCTATTAACTATGCATTAACTAATCATTAACTATTCATGAACTAATGGTTAGTTCCTGATAGGTTCCTCAATAACTACCCATTTTTTGTGTTACAGTATTGTAAAGTGTTACCATGTTTTCTTTTCGGTTCATTATGTTCACCATCTCCTTACACAAATGCCTGCTGTTTACCATTTCAGCTTTACTATTTGGCTGTGCTTACCTTGCAACCCTCACTGAAGTGCATTCAATCTATACATCTAAAACACACCATCTATAGTTTTCAGTTGCTGTGTATTGGTGTGATTGCAAAATGTTGGCAGTACGTATTTAAGAGTAAGTGCTTTGCAATTGGACAAGACAGTACTGCAAGCTGTTAAAGCTGGGATCAGTTTCTACTGGTATGAACTGTAGAGGTGAAATGGAAAAACTGAGCTCATATCAGAGCTTTTGGAGCACTTTTGGCCTATAGCCAAACTCTGTTTCAGAGATTTCTTACCCATTATTTGACAACAGCATTATTGTGTAGTGATAGGTTGTCACAATTATACTGATGGGGAAAAAAGGAGGAAAAGAAAGAAAGAAATTAAGGTAGAGTGTGTGGTCCAAAAATCACCCTTCAGGCCTTGGGAACTATACAAGTCATTGGAAACTCACTGACAGGCATTGGGCAAAAACTCACATTTTGTTTAGTTTAAAACATCTGTTGTGGAGATTTCATCAGCTAGAAAAAGAGACAATGAATGTTTGATGATAAAAGAGAACATAGATAATTAAAATTGCCTGCCTAATTTGTTTTGTTCTGTAAGCACTTTGCCTGTGGGATATTCTGCAGGTGAAGACATGGGAATGTTTAATCAAATACCATGAATATTCATCTGTGCTGCTTCACCTTAGATCCCTGTGGTTTCCAGCATGCTGTTCAAATAAGCTTTCCTACTGTCATTACTACATGTTCACACTTTTCCCTTCTTTTCCCCATTTACGGCCAATCTGTTTCACAATATATCCTTTGGATTCAATTGCTGCTTTTTGTTTGAAATAAGCAGGGCCGATCCTGGCCATTTGGGTGCCCTAAGCGTAATTGTTAAATCATTAACAATGTCGTAAATCATTCCTGTCAGGTCATCACATGGGTCATCACAGCAAAGTGGATTTCACTTCCTACTTGATTCAGCGTGAGAGACCAGTGGACGATACAATGTCAATCTTAGCAATCTATCCAACCAACAACCAATTAGGTTTCACCTGGTTTCACCAGGCTAAGGGCGTGTTCCGCTCCAGCTCAATCTGATTTGTTGGAAAACACATCACTCTCACGTGTTCTCTGTGAATTGCAAGTGTTTTTCAACCAATCATATTTTTTCATTAGATAAATTACCAAATAAATAAACGCCCACAGGGCGAATGTTTTTTTAACTACCTACTCCAGGCTGCGACCAGGGCCAGAGTGACTCGTCTGCATGGAGCTCTCCTTTCCATCAGTGCCCTACAGGTCACTGTTGTTGAAGCATTTTAAGAATATAATGAATGAAAAAATGAGCGTCTGCACATAAGAAAAAACACATTTGATTGATATTTTATTTTATAAAAAATATGAAAAATGAAAAATATAAAAATAAAAATAAAAAATTATATATTTTTTTTATATAAAATCCCCAATCTAATAGAGGCCTATGCCTCACTGGAAAAACCTCCTCTGATTCACTCCAATGGACCAGTTTTTTACTCTCAAGAGTTCCAGGAAGTAAGGTCCTGGATTAAGCAGCACTGTCGAGTTGCAGCAAAATAGACAGTTTGTGTTGTACTCTGAAAGGTTTTCCCCCCCCTTGAATCAAATTGGACATTATCAGCTTTATCTTAGCATGCAAAAGTAGCGCGAGACCCATTCCTGGCTGTTCATTGGCTAATGAGTCTCGCATTTTGGTCCTCTGCTGACGCCACTCTCTCTCTAGAGGACATTAATGGAGGCCACAGTCTGACTGTCAAAGTATATTAGCATTCTTTTAGCAACCAGCATCATGGTTTCGGTAACACTTTACAATACTGTAACACAAAAATTGGGTAGTTACTGAGGAACGAGTCAGGAACGGGCAGAAAAGATGGCTGATTTCGGAGCTGTGGAGGCGCGTTGAGGCCCCCTAGAGGCGGGCACACACACACAAAAGAGTTGTAGTTCTAATCGACAGCCCTTCCGAATGTGTAATGTGCGGTCGTGACACGGTCGTGACGTAAAACGCGTCAGAGCGGTGCAGTGTGAATGGGAATGAAAAGGGAGTACAGCCAAGAGGCTGCCCATCTACTCATACTACTGACATTGTAAGGATACAAATCTGGTTGAAAACCGGTAAAGCCATCCTTTAAGTAACTACCATTAAGGAACTACCTATTAACTATGCATTAACTAATCATTAACTATTCATGAACTAATGGTTAGTTCCTGATAGGTTCCTCAATAACTACCCATTTTTTGTGTTACAGTATTGTAAAGTGTTACCATGTTTTCTTTTCGGTTCATTATGTTCACCATCTCCTTACACAAATGCCTGCTGTTTACCATTTCAGCTTTACTATTTGGCTGTGCTTACCTTGCAACCCTCACTGAAGTGCATTCAATCTATACATCTAAAACACACCATCTATAGTTTTCAGTTGCTGTGTATTGGTGTGATTGCAAAATGTTGGCAGTACGTATTTAAGAGTAAGTGCTTTGCAATTGGACAAGACAGTACTGCAAGCTGTTAAAGCTGGGATCAGTTTCTACTGGTATGAACTGTAGAGGTGAAATGGAAAAACTGAGCTCATATCAGAGCTTTTGGAGCACTTTTGGCCTATAGCCAAACTCTGTTTCAGAGATTTCTTACCCATTATTTGACAACAGCATTATTGTGTAGTGATAGGTTGTCACAATTATACTGATGGGGAAAAAAGGAGGAAAAGAAAGAAAGAAATTAAGGTAGAGTGTGTGGTCCAAAAATCACCCTTCAGGCCTTGGGAACTATACAAGTCATTGGAAACTCACTGACAGGCATTGGGCAAAAACTCACATTTTGTTTAGTTTAAAACATCTGTTGTGGAGATTTCATCAGCTAGAAAAAGAGACAATGAATGTTTGATGATAAAAGAGAACATAGATAATTAAAATTGCCTGCCTAATTTGTTTTGTTCTGTAAGCACTTTGCCTGTGGGATATTCTGCAGGTGAAGACATGGGAATGTTTAATCAAATACCATGAATATTCATCTGTGCTGCTTCACCTTAGATCCCTGTGGTTTCCAGCATGCTGTTCAAATAAGCTTTCCTACTGTCATTACTACATGTTCACACTTTTCCCTTCTTTTCCCCATTTACGGCCAATCTGTTTCACAATATATCCTTTGGATTCAATTGCTGCTTTTTGTTTGAAATAAGCAGGGCCGATCCTGGCCATTTGGGTGCCCTAAGCGTAATTGTTCTGTGGTGCCCCCCCCCCCCCCCCGTAAAACTTTCAATAACTGTCAAACGAAAGACTGCAAAATCATTAATTATGAACGATACTAGTGTATCTCACATTTCATTACATGTGGGAAACAAACAATTGTTAGAATTACTGTACATGTCAGCAAACAAGTGATTGTTAAACTGTACATGCAAGCAGGGGCGGACTGGGATCATAATTCAGGCCGGGCATTAGATACCAAGCAGGCCAGGCCGATACAGGCCGATGTGCGTGCCGGCGTCCGAAGGGCGGCGGCGAAAAATTTGGGCTGTTTGAAGCCCAATTTGGGCTGTTTGAAGCCAGATTTGGACCGTCTGAAGCCCGATTTGGGCCAGTTGAAGCCAGATTTGGGCCGGTTGAAGCCAGATTTGGGCCGCTTGAAGCCCAATTAGGGCCGTTTGAAGCCCAATTTGGGCCGAGTCCAATTTTACAATGAGATGCACCCTGAATAAAGTAATAAAACCACTAGTAAACCAGTAGGCGGCGCCTGGCCTGCTGTTCAGTGAGTGGCCTGACTGAGGGCACCAAAAAAAAAAAAAAAAAAAAAAAAAAATTTTTTTTTAGGGCATCAGTCACGTGATGCCCTACGCAGTCTGCGTACTCTGCGTAATGGGTTGGAGCGGGCCTGGAAATAAGAATACTTCAGAAAGGGTTGGCAGGCAACAATTTAGTTGCATATTCAATTCAAGATAATAATTCAATGCAAGATAATAAAAGACAATTATTATAATTTTTTATCCAACGGACAGACATTTCAATAAAGCATTATTACAAACTTTTCATCCCGTCGAGAACCAATGGTGGTTTGCTGAGTGTAGAGAAAATATGTAGCCAACTATACCAATGTATTGATTATCATGTTCGTCATGTTCTTTCCCTGTGATTTTTCCATACGAGGTTTTATGTCATGCATAGACAAGATCCTATTGTTCTTGAGACTCACTTATGCAACATCCGTACAAACACCATCATGAGACGATCCTAGGAGCGGGGAGGGTTGGCTTGCAGGTGGCTGTCCTTGAACATATAAGCCTGGTTACTAGTGATGCGCGGGTCAAGTTTTTTTTAGGCCCGCTCCAACCCAACCCGTCATCAAAGCCAGTCCGCGCCGCCCGCCCTATTAAAATATGTGGAAATGCCCAACCCCAACCCAACCCAACAGCCCGCACACTGCCAATTTAATGTAATATGTCTCCGGACACAGGGTGAGTGCCGCGGAGCTCTCCAAGGTGTCCAAACTCTGTCTCTCTCCCCCCTCTCTCTCTTTCTTTCTGTGTCTCTCATGCTGCAGCCACACT
Source organism: Poromitra crassiceps (assembly GCF_964638095.1). Classification (NCBI taxonomy): domain Eukaryota; kingdom Metazoa; phylum Chordata; class Actinopteri; order Beryciformes; family Melamphaidae; genus Poromitra; species Poromitra crassiceps. Next base: position 29,568,837 of record NC_139623.1, on the reverse strand, counting down.
TTACGTTTGACACAGGCTGTCACTGCTGCCCATTCACTTTGTATTGGATCGCATAGCCAGGTATCCCAGCATGCTTTGCAAGGTGATGAGCAGCGTGTTCAATACAAAGTGAATGGGCAGCAGCGACACCCTGCGTCAAACGTCCGTCGCGCAAGTGTGGCTCCACCGTCACACACACAGACACACGCGCGTGACAGTTTTACTGCTCTGGATGAGTTGTGCAGCGGCTGCTTCTTTCAGGTGAAGTAAACATCAAAGATGCTTTGCTACAAGCAGAAACTGCAGGAGCTACGATATGTTGTCCTCACAGTGGTATTCCTTGGTGGGAGTGTGGTCAGAGCATTCACATTGTTGGAAACCCTTCTACATCCTCAGCAGGTATCTCAGGGTCACCAGCGTTTCGCCCCTTAGCCTGTACGCCTCGCCTGAGTGGGGCTGCGAAGATTAACCTTTGCCTGCAGAAGGGTTCCAACTGCGAGCTCTAGTCAGCCACACCCATCTTGAGCTGGTCTCAGCTGCCATGGCTATCTCCCTTGTGGCTTTCTTCAGTTGTTTGGGTTCCAGGCCGACCTTCTGTAAGAAATAGCGCACGAATGTTGCTGGGAAACCACGGCAGCCAACTTCGATTGGAAATAAAGTTGCGTGCCATCCTTTGAGAAGAGCCTCGTCAATCAGATGGTGATGCATTCTGGACTCACTGTTTACATGCACTACTGAACAGTCACTAACTCTGATGCCTTTATAGAATAATGTATTTATTTATTGTATGTATTTATTATTTGGGCCGATGCACTTTACCTTGGTGTTGCACTGTACGTCTCAGGGAGATGCTTGTCTATATCTCGTTGTTGGAGCAATTTAACAATGACAATAAATATACTTGAACTTGAACTTGATGTGTTTAAGTGAAAGAGAGAGAGTTCACATCTTTAATAAAGGGGTAGTCTGCATGTTTTACTGCTGTAAGTTATTTAATAATGCTCCTTTGTCACGTTCTGAGCCTGCCCTGCCCGCACCCGCCATATTTTCCTAATTTGCCAGCCCAGACCGCCTGCGGGGCGGGCTAGCCCGCGGGACCCCGCGGGTTTTGCGTAGCCCGCTCATCGCTACTGGTTACGAATGTTGCTGGGAAACCACGGCAGCCAACTTTGATTGGAAATAAAGTTGCGTGCCATCCTTTGAGAAGAGCCTCGTCAATCAGATCTTGATACTTTGCTTTCTTCAGTTGGTGAGAGATAGCTAGCCTGTCCTCCCAGGGCACTGTGAGTTCAGCTACTACGATGGTATTTGTGCTTCTGGATAGAAGAACCATGCTGGGCGGAGTGAAGTTACCGCCACCTCCTCCGGAAAGACAAGTTTTCTCTTTAGGTCCACTTGCATCTCCCAGTCGGAAGCTCGATGCAAGATGGAGGGCAGGTTCTTGGCAGTTGTTCTTGCCCTGGAGGTTGGATCCCCTTCCTTTTGGAAATTGACAGATTGGGCTGGTGATGCATGATGTTTGTTTGCTTTGACACCCAATTGGCAATTTCCATAAGGAGCTTGTCATGCCTCCACCTGTATCGGCCTTCTCCAAGTGATTTAGGACATCCAGTCAAGATGTGATTCAGTGTGGAAGGAGTTACTCCACACTGCTTGCAGGATGCATCTTCTTCCTTGCCCCAGATCTTTAAGTTGTTTGGGGTTGGCAAGAGGTCAGCCACTGCACACAGGAGGAAGCTCAGCTTGTCCTGGTCAGTACTCCAGAGCTCCTTCCAGGACAGCGACTGTTTGAGTGCCTGGTCCTACTGCATCCACTGTCCCTGGCAGGCAAGCCCTACCGCTTTCACGCGGCAGTCTTCTTCAGCAGCCTCTTGGACCCTTTGCACCATCAGTTCTCTCTTGCCTTTGGCACTGGCCTTGCTCCACCTCCTGGCGTTGTAATTTCCAACCCCTAGCCGTCCTTGACAGACCACCCCAATGATCTCCTGATGCTTTCAGTGCACTTCTGCTTCCTTCACTGCTTCCTGGGGCTTCCACTTCCTGTCGCACTTGATGGTGTTGTTAGCATGACGAACTTTATCATCCTCAGACAGAAGCAGTGTGCTGACTGCTCTTGCCTTGGTGGCTTTGAATTCTTCCACCACCGATGAAACTGGTAAGCAGAGCTTGGAGGTCTTGCTGTACAGATTGACTGAGCTGAAAGATGGGGGAACACCAAGCCATCTTCGCACAAATTTACTGCACAGTCTCTCCATTGAGTCATCGGAAAATCGTACAGCAGGAATGGCCATTGCAGTCTGGGTATGATGCCGTACTGAAAGCTCCACACACCTTAAACCTCCCAAGTAGCTGGCTGACAAACCCTAAATAGCTATTATCGGTCTTTCTTCGATTAATCCAAGGTCTTCAAAAGGAGGTAGCAGGAAGGCCTAGGCTACAGAAACAGTTCTTATTCTTTCCCATTTGTTTTGATTGCCTCATGCACTCTCAATTGGTCACATTGCAGTAAAGTGGACAAATAGATCACAGTCCATTAACAAAATTGCAGTGAATTTGTTTTGGACACTTAAAATAATAATTACAGCGAATAATCCTTAAAATGTTTGTTTTAAGGACACATAGGCTACCTCATTGAAGCATTTCTTTACTCCACCATGTAGGCTATAGTAGAGAGTGCAGCAGGTGCAGTCTGCTTCAGACTCACAGACTCGTTTTGTCTGTCTGACTGGGTGTGTACGTGTGCGTGAGTGTGTGTGTGTATGTGTGTGTGTATAGACTTTCGCAAGTCAAGCCACCACAACCACTCCCCCCTGTTCATCAACGGGGAGGCAGTGGAGATCGTCACGTCTTTTAAATTCCTTGGTCTGACCATCACAAAGGAGCTGTCTTGGAGCGCCAACACAACCGCCATGATTGGCAAAGCACAGCAACGCCTCTTCTACTTAAGGAAACTTAAGCGTGAAAACCTCCCACAGAGGCTCCTAGTGAACTTCTATCGATGTGCCGTCGAGAGCGTGCTGACATACTGTCTGTCAGTGTGGTTCTCCAGCTGCACCAAAGCAGACCAGCACGCTCTGCAGCGTGTCATCAAAACGGCGGGCAAAATCATTGGGACTTCCCTCCCGGACATCCACTCCCTCTACTCCTCCCGCTGCCTGCGCCGTGCCCTCAGCATCATCAAGGACTCATCTCACCCGGCTCATCATCTGTTCGTCCTCCTGCCCTCAGGTAGGAGATACAGGTCCATCCGCTCTAAAACTTCCAGGATGCTTAACAGCTTTTTCCCACAAGCTGTCAGCCTGCTGAACACTACCCCTCGAAACACAACACAACCCCCCCCCCCCCCCCCCCCCACCCCCCCCGAACAATGAACTCTGACCAACTCTGACTGTCTCACACTCATTGCTCACGAACTCTGTACAACATTCTGGACTCACTGTTTACATGCACTACTGAACAGTCACTAACTCTGATGCCTTTATAGAATAATGTATTTATTTATTGTATGTATTTATTATTTGGGCCGATGCACTTTACCTTGGTGTTGCACTGTACGTCTCAGGGAGATGCTTGTCTATATCTCGTTGTTGGAGCAATTTAACAATGACAATAAATATACTTGAACTTGAACTTGAACTTGATGTGTTTAAGTGAAAGAGAGAGAGTTCACATCTTTAATAAAGGGGTAGTCTGCATGTTTTACTGCTGTAAGTTATTTAATAATGCTCCTTTGTCACGTTCTGAGCCTGCCCTGCCCGCACCCGCCATATTTTCCTAATTTGCCAGCCCAGACCGCCTGCGGGGCGGGCTAGCCCGCGGGACCCGGCGGGTTTTGCGTAGCCCGCTCATCGCTACTGGTTACTCTGAGCTTTGCCGGAGAACTGCACCATTCCCTTTGCTATGATGTCATTCTCTCCATGCAGCATGTACTACTATTAAAGAGACCACTAAATCAACGGCGGCAAATTTACTCCTTATTACAAAATTATTCATCACTGAGGCAGTTCTGCCACCTGCAAACAATACATAATTTTTTCAGTTCTTGACTTGAAGAGATGAGCCTAATGATAACAAAGTATCAAGTATTATCCTTGACCTTTTCTGTACACATTGCCTTCAGCTTCCCTCCTTTCACCATATGCTAATGCTCATACTGCTAATAGAGATGTGGATGAAGGTAAACCCACCCAAACGTAATTTTTAGGCTGACATACAGTCGATCTTTATGAGATAATTTCCAAGTACACATCAGTGCTCTCCAACTGTTGCCATTGAGAGCCATGTGCATGCTCAGATCAAACATTACTGCAGCTGCTTTCACTCATGAGGACATGTAAAGGTGAATATTTCTGCTTTACTGAAGCACAATATGTCCAGTAAATATCAGCAGACTGAAGCACATTATGACCAGTAAATATCAGCAGAGGTTCTCAAATGTATAGTGAGTGAAACAAAGCATGTAAGTAACGGAAATGTGCATACACACATGGCTCTCGATGACACATGGTTGGACAATACTCGTACAGTGTATCATAGTAGGTAGGCTTCCTATCAAACTGATGTAAACTATGCTTTTCCAAAAATGTAAGTGGTTTTTTTTTTTTTTTTTTTCAAGTGCAGCAACATGGTCAGAGTTGCCATGCAGTTCCACTTATTGATATATACTTTATTTGTATTCCAAAAGTAGGCCTAGCTTGAAAATAATATTAGTTGTTACTAGTTGCATTTTTGTGAGGCTGGTTGTCCTCACTTGTTTTGCTTATTGGTCTGTAAATGGTAGATGGACTGCATATAGTCTCTCATGGTCAGACCCAATGACAGAGGGTCTGAATCACAAGTCAGCATTTCCGGGTTTTGCTGAAAGAAATGTTGCGGCTCCAATAGTATCATGGTGGAAGTCCGGCTGTCTGCATGCATTGGTGCATCGTTAAAAATGTACCGCCCCACGAGTTGCGTCATGCAAATAGGAGGTCTGTGGTTGGTCAATTCACATGTCTGTCACACATTTCAGAATCAGAATCACTTTTATTGCCACAGTATGCAATTTACAGATGAGGAGAATTTGTCTTAGTGTAATTATGCAGCGTAGCGGTTATGTCAATATTCAGAGATAAAGAAATATGAAAAACAACAAAAAGACAATCCCAACATTGCAAGTGCAGTCCAATACAATATATACACAAGTGGAGGAGTGTTCAGTAGGCATAAAATATTAATTTACAGTCCGAGTTAAATAGGTGTTAAATAGGCAGTGAATTTACATGAATTTACAGTCTGAGTTAAATAGGCATTAAATTAAATATGAGTTACAGTCTAAGCGGTGCCTGATGTAGTTAGCAAGAGTTTACGTAATCTAATTTTATATGGTGGTTAATCTAATGGTATAGAGTTCTGGCAGAAGCAGCAACTGTACTTTAAGTGACGAGTGAAGCCCGGCGGCAAAGTGACGTGGGGGGAAGGGATGCTCATGTCAGTGGGGGGGATTCAGCTGAGTTTGGGTAGGTTGGTAGGGACCTTGGTGGAAGGGGCCTTGTTTGTGCGGCTGATGGCAGTTGGGAAGAAGCTGTTCTTGTGGCGAGAAGTTCTGCAGTCTTGACAGACGTCAGTCTCTTGCCGAGGGGGAGTGTTTTGAAGAGCTCATTGCCAAGGTGGGAGGGGTCGGCCATGATCTTACGAGATCACTTCAGTGTTCTAGCTGCATGCAGGTCCTGAAGGGATGGCAGGTTGCATCTGATCACCTCAGCACAGCGGATGATGTACTGCTTAGTGCGTACCAGACGGTGATGGAGGAGGTGAGGATGGACTCAACAATGGATGTGTAGAAGTGCCCCATCGTTGCCTTTGGCACTTTGAATTCCTTCAGCTGGTGCAAGAAGTACATCCTCTGCTGTGCCTTCTTGGTGAGAGCTCTCATGTTCAGCTCCCATTTTAGGTCATGGCTGATGATAGATCCCAGGAAGTGAAAGGACTCCACTGTAATGACTGGGGAGTCACCCAGGGTGATGGGGGAAGGTGGGGCTCTGTTCCTCCTGTAATCCACAATCATCTCCACTGTCTTTTATGCATTACACACCAGGTTGTTTTGACTGCACCAAGTCATCAGATGGTCTGTCTTCAGACTCATCTCCATCTGTGATGAGCCCTATGAGGGTGGTATCGTCTGCAAACTTCAGGAGCTTGACAGACTGGTGACTGGAATTGCAGCTGTTGGTGTACAGTCCGAAGAAGTATGGAGAGACAACACCGCCCTGGGCAGCACCGATGATGATAGACCGAAAGTCAGTTACAGTATGTGCTTACCCAGCCTCACATGCTCCTTCCTGTCTGTCAGGAAGTCTGTGGTCCATCTGCAAATGGAGTCGTGCACACCCAGCTGGGAGAGTTTCTACTGTAGCAGGGCTGGGATGATGTCAAAGGTTGTGCCTTTTTTTGTTTTTGGTCTTAGGGACGGCCCTTAACCACTTTTCAAGAGTTGTGCACCAGATGTATGTCTATCTACGGCTGGCTACTGCGAGACTAGCATTTATATTGTGCTTTTCTAGTCTAACGACCAGTCAAAGCACATTACAACACATGCCTACCTACATTCACACACACCGATGGTGGCAAGCTACCATGCAGGGTGCTGGCACAACCATCGGGAGCTATAAACCCTTCTCACGGGGGCCATTTTGTGTCGAAAAGGCAGGGTAAACACAGGTGCAAGCAAAACACTAATGAAGGTTTCCAACTTCCATGATAGGTTGAGGCGATGTCTCGTCATAGACGCTGGGTTAGCTGGCTCAGCCTGGCTGGGCGTGTGGTAGGGTGGGGTAAATCCCCCGTTCTATCCATTCAGCAAAGTTAGAATTTAGCTGATAGGCCAGCCCAGGCAGACACGATCGGGGATTTAACCACCGCAGTAAACGCACATCTCAGCAGACGTCTTGTGTTCTGCTCTAGAACCCCCAAACCTGTAGTTTAGAGCCGCAGCACCGTCCTTTGGTGAGTCAGCCCATTGAGATATATCGGCGGTTTTACCCCACTCGCGCGCCAGTCGTATAACATTTTGTGGGCGTTCCCACACATGCCGACTGTCTCTATTGGAATTTGGAAACCCTCATTAGTATTTTGCTTGCACCTGTGTTTATTCTGCCTTTTCGTCACAAAATGGCCTCCGTGAAAAGGGTCTATTAGGGGTTCAGTACCTTGTCCAAGGACACTGGATTGGAAGAGCCGGGGATCGACCCACCAACCTTCTGATTAGTGGACATCCCGCTCTA
>NC_139623.1:29397170-29561396 GCF_964638095.1 Poromitra crassiceps | reverse complement strand
TCAATAATTAAATAAAATAACGTTGTATTACTCGCTTGATTTTACACAGCAGAGCAGTCACACAAAGAGGAGGAGCGCACACTGCACAGACACTCGCCTAGCCACAGCCACACACACACAGACACACACACCCTCACCGTGACGTAGTCTGCCACTCCGTCAGCGTAAAAAACAACAACAAAACAAGCCGCGTGTGTCCGTGTCCGTGTCGTGAGAGAGAAATAAGATCGATGGACATAAAACAAAGTTTGCGAGGGGAGAGTTAAACAGTCCCCACTGCAGTAGGGAAAGCTCATTTCAACCTGTTCAAAATGAACCCATCTACCATACATTGTGAGGACACTAATGTGACGTTATTCAATGCAGCTATAAACGGTAAGTCTGCTGTTTTAATTTCGATATGCTTGAGTGACATAATGTTTCAGTTTGTGGGCATTGTTGCTGTTGGCAATTAAACGATCTAACGTTCTCTTTCTCGAGACATGTGTGGATGTTGATAGGCCACGGTAGCGTGTGTGAGAGGGGGAGAGAGAGACAGAGAGAAAGCTGCAGTGTTTGTCTTCATAGGCAACACAGTCTAGCAACGTTTTGTACCAACGAGATCAGCAGCGCGGCAGCATGCACAGAGAGGGAGAGAGAGATGTGTCGTCATATCGTGATATTGATGTCGGGCCTCGCAACGGGCTCGGGCCAATTAATTTCATGACTCATCCGGGCCGGGTCGGGCACGGGCCTGCATGTCACGGGCCGGGGAGGGCTCGGGCCGAGATTTCAGGCCCGCGCAGCTCTCTAGTTGGGGGTGGGGTGGGGGGGCAGATGAAGGAACTGTCACATTTGACTCTTGTACTAGTTGGAGGTGGGGGGGGGGGAGATGAAGGAACTGTCACATTTGACTCTTGTACTAGTTGGGGGTGGGGGGGGGGCAGATGAAGGAACTGTTACATTTGACTCTTGTACTAGTTGGGGGTGGTGGGCAGATGAAGGAACTGTCACATTTGACTCTTGTACTAGTTGGAGGTGGGGGGGCAGATGAAGGAACTGTTACATTTGACTCTTGTACTAGTTGGGGGTGGTGGGGGGCAGATGAAGGAACTGTCACATTTGACTCTTGTACTAGTTGGGGGTGGTGGGGGGCAGATGAAGGAACTGTCACATTTGACTCTTGTACTAGTTGGGGGTGGGGGGGCAGATGAAGGAACTGTCACATTTGACTCTTGTACTAGTTGGGGGTGTGGGGGCAGATGAAGGAACTGTCACATTTGACTCTTGTACTAGTTGGGGGTGGGGGGGGGGGCAGATGAAGGAACTGTCACATTTGACTCTTGTACTAGTTGGAGGTGGGGGGGCGGCAGATGAAGGAACTGTCACAGTTGACTCTTGTACTAGTTGGGGGTGGGGTGGTAGATGAAGGAACTGTCACATTTGACTCTTGTACTAGTTGGGGGTGGGGTGGTAGATGAAGGAACTGTCACATTTGACTCTTGTACTAGTTGGGGGTGGGGGGGCAGATGAAGGAACTGTCACATTTGACTCTTGTACTAGTTGGGGGTGGGGGGGCAGATGAAGGAACTGTCACATTTGACTCTTGTACTAGTTGGGGGTGGGGGGGCAGATGAAGGAACTGTCACATTTGACTCTTGTACTAGTTGGGGGTGGGGGGGGGGCAGATGAAGGAACTGTCACATTTGACTCTTGTACTAGTTGGGGGTGGGGTGGTAGATGAAGGAACTGTCACATTTGACTTGTACTAGTTGGGGGTGGGGGGGCAGATGAAGGAACTGTCACATTTGACTCTTGTACTAGTTGGGGGTGGGGGGGCAGATGAAGGAACTGTCACATTTGACTCTTGTACTAGTTGGGGGTGGGGGGGGGCAGATGAAGGAACTGTCACATTTGACTCTTGTACTAGTTGGGGGTGGGGTGGTAGATGAAGGAACTGTCACATTTGACTTGTACTAGTTGGGGGTGGGGGGGCAGATGAAGGAACTGTCACATTTGACTCTTGTACTAGTTGGGGGTGGGAGGGCAGATGAAGGAACTGTCACATTTGACTCTTGTACTAGTTGGGGGTGGGGGGGGGCAGATGAAGGAACTGTCACATTTGACTCTTGTACTAGTTGGGGGTGGGGTGGTAGATGAAGGAACTGTCACATTTGACTCTTGTACTAGTTGGGGGTGGGGTGGTAGATGAAGGAACTGTCACATTTGACTCTTGTACTAGTTGGGGGTGGGGGGGGGCAGATGAAGGAACTGTCACATTTGACTCTTGTACTAGTTGGGGGTGGGGGGGGGGCAGATGAAGGAACTGTCACATTTGACTCTTGTACTAGTTGGGGGTGGGGGGGGGGGGGGGGCAGATGAAGGAACTGTCACATTTGACTCTTGTACTAGTTGGGGGTGGGGGGGGGCAGATGAAGGAACTGTCACATTTGACTCTTGTACTAGTTGGGGGTGGGGGGGGGCAGATGAAGGAACTGTGACATTTGACTCTTGTACTAGTTGGAGGTGGGGGGGGGGGCAGATGAAGGAACTGTCACATTTGACTCTTGTACTAGTTGGGGGTGGTGGGGGGGGGGGCAGATGAAGGAACTGTTACATTTTACTCTTGTACTAGTTGGGGGTGGGGGGGGCAGATGAAGGAACTGTCACATTTGACTCTTGTACTAGTTGGGGGTGGGGGGGGGGGGGCAGATGAAGGAACTGTCACATTTGACTCTTGTACTAGTTGGGGGTGGGGGGGGGGCAGATGAAGGAACTGTCACATTTGACTCTTGTACTAGTTGGGGGTGGGGGGGGCAGATGAAGGAACTGTCACATTTGACTCTTGTACTAGTTGGGGGTGGGGGGGGCAGATGAAGGAACTGTCACATTTGACTCTTGTACTAGTTGGGGGTGGGGGGGGGGGCAGATGAAGGAACTGTCACATTTGACTCTTGTACTAGTTGGAGGTGGGGGGGGGGCAGATGAAGGAACTGTCACATTTGACTCTTGTACTAGTTGGGGGTGGGGGGGCAGATGAAGGAACTGTCACATTTGACTCTTGTACTAGTTGGGGGTGGTGGGGGGGCAGATGAAGGAACTGTCACATTTGACTCTTGTACTAGTTGGGGGTGAGGGGCAGATGAAGGAACTGTAACATTTGATTCTTGTACTAGTTGGGGGGGGGGCAGATGAAGGAACTGTCACATTTGATTCTTGTACTAGTTGGGGGTGGGGGGGGGGGCAGATGAAGGAACTGTCACATTTGACTCTTGTACTAGTTGGGGGTGGGGGGGGGCAGATGAAGCAACTGTCACATTTGACTCTTGTACTAGTTGGGGGTGGGGGGGCAGATGAAGCAACTGTCACATTTGACTCTTGTACTAGTTGGGGGTGGGGGGGGGGCAGATGAAGGAACTGTCACATTTGACTCTTGTACTAGTTGGGGGTGGGGGGGCAGTTGAAGCAACTGTCACATTTGACTCTTGTACTAGTTGGGGGTGGGGGGGCAGATGAAGCAACTGTCACATTTGACTCTTGTACTAGTTGGGGGTGGGGGGGCAGATGAAGGAACTGTCACATTTGACTCTTGTACTAGTTGGGGGGTGGGGGGGGCAGATGAAGGAACTGTCACATTTGACTCTTGTACTAGTTGGGGGTGGGGGGGCAGATGAAGGAACTGTCACATTTGACTCTTGTACTAGTTGGGGGTGGGGGGGCAGATGAAGGAACTGTCACATTTGACTCTTGTTGTAGTTGGGGGGTGGGGGGGGCAGATGAAGGAACTGTCACATTTGACTCTTGTACTAGTTGGGGGTGGGGGGGGCAGATGAAGGAACTGTCACATTTGACTCTTGTACTAGTTGGGGGTGGGGGGGCAGATGAAGGAACTGTCACAGAGCCTGGTATGGATTGTTATTAGCCTTTATCACTTCCAACCCAATTCACCCATTTTGTGTCTAAAAGGCAGGAAGTAACACAGGTGCAAGCAGAACATTAATGAGGGTTTCCAACTTCCAAACCATTTGGTGAACCACTGCCGGGGCCCTCGTTACTGTTTTGCTTGCACCTGTGTTACTTCCTGCATTTTAGACACAAAATGTGTGCATTTGGTGGGAAGTGAAAAAGTCTAATTGACAGTGTTGTTTTAGGTTGAGTATGTCATGCATCGCATGGTCAACACAACATTTTCAAGATAATTGTTGGCCTCATCAGTTTCTGACTTGCTAAGTCTAGTTTGGCTTGATGGCTTTAGTGAAGCAGAGACAAAACCACAAGATCAAATGTTTAAGTCACTCTCATACTGTACTGAAAAGCACACACACAGTAGATTGGTTTCAGGAGCAATCAACCTAAAATGTCAACAAAACCCCAGAAGAAGCATATCTCCTATTCAAATATAGCCCAGAACACAATTCATTTTTAGGATGGAGTAGATTTTGTAGTTATCACTTAGAGGCCAAAGGCGGATCGTCTGCTGCGGACAAGCTATAATAAAGCAATTACTCAGAGCTGTCTAACCAAATAGTTATCTAAGACACATCTGCAGCTTGCTTCTGTCCACTCAGCTGCTCCAAAGAGAAATACTGGCACCCCTCCACTGTCTTCTCACCCCTGCTGAAACACAGCAGCTTCTGTATTCAACATTGCCACAATCTCTCAGGCTGATGAACTCACTGGCTATTCACCTTATGCAGAAGAGACTGTCTGGCTTGAGAGACTAACATGAAGTGTAAATACAATCGGAAGTTCTGATTGTATTTACACTTCCTGTGATAAACCTAGTCTGACTCATAATGTGAGTCAAAATAGGTTTGACCAGGTGAGTCAGACTAGTTTGAGAAGGTAAAACTAAGGGGTTGTCCTACACCCAGGTTTTACGAGTGAGAACGAGGATTCTCACACTATGCCAAGCTGCGCTCCGCAGCGATCCAACTGGAAAAACTTCAATTTCTCAAGAAATTGACCATTATAAAACCACCCATTATGCCTGAAGGTGTCTTGGCATTGGCTATGACGCGGCCACCCGCTCTGCTCCCGTGGCTCAAGCCACGTCCGCGCCAATAGCCAACCCGAGCCACTGTTAAAGGCCGGCTTTACTGATTTTCAACCAGATTTGTGTCATTACAATGTCAGTAGTTGGATTAGATAAGCAGCCTTTACCTCCCCTCACTCAACCCTCCTGGCTGATCTCCCTTATCTCTCACATATTTAGTACACCGCTCTGACGCGTTTTACATCACGACCGCGTCAGAGCGGTGTACCACACTTGCGGAAGAGGTGCAGATTTAAACTACAACTATTTTGTGTTTGTGCCGCCATGGTCCCGCCTCTAGGGGTCCTCCACGCCCCTCCACAGCTCCAAAACCAAAACACTAGGCGGCCATCTTTTTCCACCGCTTAGCCTGCTATGCTAGCTAACGTTAGCTCCCCTAGCTCCTTGCAAAGAACCATGGCTGAATGAAATATTTCTGGTGAAATTGAAGAGTTTGATATGGATGAAGACGATTTCCAAAGTGTGCTAATAAACTCTGACATTCAGGGCTACTTAACGCCATATGAGCCAGACTACAGTGCAGAGGAATTGCGCCGTATGGAAGGAGAGGCAGTTGAACAGGCCGCCGGAGACGAACCAGAGGCCGGGGCCCCGAGGTTCGCCGTGCAGGGACAAATTCTGCCTCGTGCCGCTGCCGATGGATCGCTCTGCTACAGCGAGAGGCCAATTTCTTCTTGAAGAAGTCACTGTGTAAGGTGTGTAAGGTTGCATCAAAGTTTTGGACCATAGATCGTTGGGTTTTAGAGACTAATTTTACACGAAATTACAATAAAAAAGTTGAACCAAAGATATATCTGTTATCGCTATTATAACGTACTAAGCATATAAGCATATAGTGGGCAATTGCAGAATTATGGCCAGATATTAGCTACTGTGAAACAACAATGTATAGCCACCCCATTATGTAACTTTTTCATGTCAATCCCTGAAGCATACTTTATTTGTACTCCTACAGCAACGTTTATCTTGGGTGATGTTGGCTCTGGCATGCTGGAAGGTCTTGTGGATCTCCTTCAGGTGGACTGGTCTTCGGTCTCTCGTCCAGCAGCAGCAGATGTCATCGACGTCATCACCATCATCAAAGTCTTTATCCAGGTTATCGATGATTATTTATAAAAAATCTCAGTGTAAATATTTTGTGAAAGCACCAATAGTTAGAGAAGGAAACCGCTCTTTGCATTTTATTTTGGTTGGTGTTTTAATAAAAGTACTTGTGCTCACATGTGGCTTTGATTTACCATTACAGATTTAGCCGAATTTGTAGAAAATGCAGATTTTAACAGGTCTAATGGCAAATATGGAATATCACCAAAGGAAATACCACGGTTTAAAGCTAACAGATAAACCATACAGATTTGTTGTAATTGTCAACACAAAAAAGGGAGCAGAGATATGGTTTTCAAGTATAACACAATGTACAACTTTTATTCAAAGACAGGATTGAAAAATATAGTTCACTTGCATTCACCTCAGACAAGACTGGACACTACGTTAAAGTCTGAAATGTAGCTAGATTTGCTAGAAGAATTGACATTTCAGCTTGTCACCTGATGTCATTATTAGCACAGATGGCTATGTAAAACGCTATTTACAGTCCATGGTCAAATGTTAGCAGTGACCACTGACAATTTCATTCACTCACCGAAAAAAGCGGAAACCACCCTTCTTTGAGGTACGGTTAATACAGCCAACTGCATCGCAAGAAGGCATATTTACTGTCCAATATTGACTAAAAGCCACAACACCACAAACGCCAATACAACAACACAATAGCCTAACGTTAGCAGACACCGCAAACAGCCCCCTTGAAACAGGCTGAGCCAGTCTCGTTCTGGAGGAACCCAGTTGAATTCACGTTGGATTATGATATCAAGCCTTGATCCATTTTTATTTTACTCCTTAGCAGTGTGGATCGTACAGGTATAGTCCTCCTCTTTGAAATGGCGACTGCAAACACCCAGATCGAAGCGAGCTTGGTAATGTAGCCGTTCTGTAGCTATGCTAATGTTAGCTATCCAGAGTAACCAAGCAAAATGCCTTCTTCTTCTTTTTTGAGTTTCATGGCGGTTGGCAAACATATATGTGCGTTACCGCCACCTACTGAAGTTTGATATCAGCCAAATGCCTGAGGGGTGGGCGTGGACTTAGAAAACCACAAGCCCAGTGCATTGTGGGAAGTGGAGGATTTGGTTTTACTTTGTTTCGAACTTCAGATTCTCACACTATGCCGATATACAACCAACCTTGCTGCAAGGAAGCACGACGTGCGACCCTGAGACCTAAGTCTAGCAACGGGGCACATGGCTCTTGCACATGGCAACCCGACAGCGTGACGAGTGACTAAGGCAATACCACCTAGCGGCTGACAACACAGCGTGCACAAAGGGCGCGCTGGCCACATCAAGGCTATAGAACCTAACAAAGGTGTGGTGGCGGGTAGACCATGATGCAGCTGCACACATGTTCTCCACTGACACACCACACAATAATGCCCATGAAGTCGCAACACCTCACGCGGCACTGCCTTAGTGCCCCATCATCAGAGCTGCAGCATGACCACTATATATGGTTTCACAGGAAGTATGTTGCTAGGGAACATTTTGGGACCCTGGTTTACTTCCTGTCAACTATTGTATTAGCAAGCACTGCCTATTGATGAAATCTGTCCTCAGGTTAGTTGTGAATGGTCAGGAGGAGAGATAGCTGCTAGTCTGGAAGTAAGGAGGAGTGAAATGAAAGTCTGTTCTGAAAGAAAATGAAAGTTATGCTAGCATGTTGGGAGGCTCGGAGCTCTTGGTTGAAACCGTAAATGCAGACACTTTACCAGGGAACCTTAGGAGACTGAAATATGAAAGGTTCCCAATCATGGAGTGTGTTCTTATCTTCTGACCTTTTTAAACTGCCACAGTCCAGTTATTGTAGGTCTGGCCTATATACAGTATATCACAAAAAAAGTACAATATCATTTCATCTCAAATCTTTTCAAGAATTGTAAAAGCATTACTTCTACTTGATTGCACATAAAATTGATCTTGGAACAGCCTGCCAGGATTGTCACAAACAGTCCATGTGCTGTCTTTGGCATCTCCATCACCTCATCAGTCCCTCCTACACATGCTGGGCATGCTTAACTACATTATCAGTCTCTCCTACACATGTGGGGCATGCTTAACTACATTATCAGTCTCTCCTACACATGCGGGGCATGCTTAACTACATTATCAGTCTCTCCTACACATGTGGGGCATGCTTAACTACATTATCAGTCTCTCCTACACATGTGGGGCATGCTTAACTACATTATCAGTCCTACATTATCAGTCTCTCCTACACATGTGGGGCATGCTTAACTACATTATCAGTCTCTCCTACACATGTGGGGCATGCTTAACTACATTATCAGTCTCTCCTACACATGTGGGGCATGCTTAACTACATTATCAGTCTCTCCTACACATGCGGGGCATGCTTAACTACATTATCAGTCTCTCCTACACATGTGGGGCATGCTTAACTACATTTTTCATCCAGTTTTCACCCACTGCATAATATTCTCTTAGGGTTTCTCTCAGTGTACTGTATGACACTGGCTGAATACAAGTTTAAACTTTAATCAAAGTGGGCAGCAGTCTGGTCTGCTGAACAAAACACCACCAAGGAGTACAACTTGTTATCACACTCTATTTGATTTCATTTGCCAACTCTTGATCCTTGACCAAGACTAAATCATGGCAGTAGATACACAGTACGCCGTTTGTGTTTGTGTTTGAAGACATTGTTTACAACTGGATTTCTCATCTTTAATTATCTAATGCCACCCTTCATTCTCCTTATCTGGCTAAGGGAAATGAGACTGTGCATGCATCAAAGCACTTCTACTGTGCGCTTTTCCATTCCCCAAGCAGGCTTTGGCCCTAATGTCATATTCAATGTGAAATGCAGAGCCACAGCAAGCCGTCGCATGCCTGCAAAGGTCCAGATCCAATTTCACAGGTTCTAGCTCTGAGTAATGACAGCAAAACAGAAGACATTAACTGAAATAAACAACATAAATAAAGTCCTGAGACTATCCCTTAATAAGCAGTTAATTAAGCAATATAGCATGAGAGCCAGTGTGTTGTGAAGAATATATCCCCCTGATCAGCTGTTATCCCACGAGGCCGCAGGCCGAGTGGGATAACTGCTGAGCAGGGGGATATATTCCACAACACATGCAGCTCGAGTGCTATATTGCTTTTATAAAACGGTTTCCAAGTATGATAATATAATAATAATAATAATACTATAAGTCCGACTCCGACTGGCATGTCATTCTGATAGAGTCAGTTGAAACACTACTGTAAGGCGGGACCGCAAGAACATGCGGGTGATTTTATTGGATCGTTCTGGAGACTGAAGTTGACATTGGCCAATCCTGGCGCTTGCTGAGTAGCTGAGAGCTTTCTGGAATCCCGACAGGCAGCTCCAGCCGCAGCGCTGCATTCTCAGCGCTTGCTGAGAAGCTGAATGCTTTCTGCAAAGCCGACACCAACTAACGTTACGGGGTTAAATGCGGGGTTAACAGCCTTTCTTTTGCAAAGAAGACATTAGCCCGCATCTATTCTTGTACAAAACATCATTTTCTGCGAAGTATTAGTAAAGTTATAAGCGAAGATCGATTCACAAGGATCTGACAGCTGTCTCCGCCATTTTTTTTTCTACGTTGTCATTTGAGGTAAGCCTTATTATTACTCTCTTAGTAAGAGAGTTGCCATGGCAACCAATAACCCATGGCCATGGGTTATTGAACTCGGTTACTGGAATTATACAATGGCTGTGAACCAATCAGATTGCTTGATTTGAGAGAGCCGTTTTATAATAACCATTAACCAAGGCTGCAGCTAGGTTGATTTGATTTGATTTTATTAGACAGTATGCAATACATAAGTAAGAACAAAATGCTGCAGTATAAGTAAGAACAAAATGCTGCAGTGTCAGGGATAAAACGAAAAAGTCCAGGACTTATTTCCATCGTTGTCCCTGTTGTGTCGAGTGTCCCCTGTGGAGACAGGCATCTGGTAAAGTGCAGTACAACATTAAAAATGGGTTAGGGTTAGGGTTAGGGTTAAAATGACAAAAGAAACATACTATATCAATATCTAAAAGTGCTCAACTTCAATCAGAGCGGAAACAGTAAAAACAGACAATAATATCAGCAAATCAACAACACGTCACATTACATCACAATTAGAAATGGCAGGTTATGCAGACAGGTTGCTAAAAAGCTGTTTCTTAACCTTTGTTTTAAAAGCCACCTTACTTTCTGTTTCTTTGATTGGGAGAGGCAGTTTGTTCCACTCCACAGCACCGGGATAGATAAAAGATACTCTACCTGTCATTGTCTTATGCTTGTGGAGGGCCACAACGTTGCTTACAACGTTCAAACAATCTTGTCATATCACTCAAATGTTAGCCTCCCTGCACTGGCTTTCTGTCCAGTTCAGGATCCATTTCAAGGTCCTAGTATTTACCTACATAGCTGTCCATGATCTAGCCCCTGCCTCCATTTACCAACGTATCCACCCCTATAGGACCAGCGGGTCCCTGAGGTCCTCCGACCAGGGTCTCCTGGTGGTGCCCCGCACCAGGCTGAGGACAAAGGGGGACCAAGCTTTTGAGGCGGTTTTGATGAGCTCCCCCAGGACTTAAAAGCCTCTGCTTTTGTGGAGATCTTCAAGGGGCAGCTGGAAACCCACCTTTTCAGACAGGCGTTTGGACTTTCGTAATATTGAACTGTTGATTTCTGAACTCATAACTTTTTATTCTCCTTGTGTTTTATTATTATGTCTATTTTCTGTATTTTAATCTCTAATCTCTGCACTGCAAGGTGGTCTGTTTGCCAAAAAAACTCACAATGAATTTGTAAGAATATGATTACAAGTAAACTGACTGGAGAGGCCGTTTTGCTGACTTAATTACTCTAGCTGGCTGATGTGTGTGACTGTGGCTGTGTGCGCTCTGTTAACAGTGCTGTGTGGAGCGCTGCTGAGGAGCATTTGCCTGTATTTAGGCCACTCTGCTCCCTCAGGCTTACAACTTGTGTGCATAATTCTGTGGGTTATAACAAGCAATGACTATATATAAAACAGGGCTATGTTCACAGACTTTGATAGATTTGTATTGACAAGTAATATAATGTGTTTGTGCTGTGATATCTGTGGCTGCCTCTATGCTATGGCTACACTGAAATGTTTGCACATTAACAGTATAGTTCCTGTGGTAGACGTTTTCTGACCTGTCAAATACGGTAGTTGTATAATCGTGTGGATTTCACCCCTTACAACAATATTGTGATTCCAAAGCCAACTTCCAATCACCTAAAATGCATTTGCCTACATAGTAGGCTAGTAGTAGTATAGTAATAGTAGGCTGCTCTAGACTGTTTTTACAATGTCTTTATTGTCTTATTTGTTTTTATGTATGTACTTTGTACTACGCTTTTTGCAATCCAATTTGCCCTTTTGGGACACTTAATAAATCTTGAATCTTGGATCTTGAATCTAGTATCTCAGTAACTAGCTGGGCAACATGGTTTATAGTCACATTGCCCATGTAAGCTCTTTGGAGCCATGCCAGAATAACACTGTTATTATTTGTGCCCACCATATGGTCACCACTTTATGAATGTCATTTTTACTTAAACTCCATAGGAGGTGCTGGAAAAGCCTGCTGACATTTACACTCAATTGAATCTTGTTAAAGAGGCTGTGCATCAGAGAGAGAGAGAGAGGATTGTCTGCAGTTTTCTGGTCCTGAAAATGAAGAAACTGCTCCAAGACCAGACAACAGGTTGCCTGCTGGACAGACAGGCAGCGACGACTGGTGAAAACACCGTGCAGGTTACACAATGCTGATTGTGGGAGTAATTTGACAAAGCTCACTGAACAGAGGAACACTGCAAAGACAAGCTGAAGGCTTTCCTAAAGACTACTAACATTTATGGAAATGCTGACAGAACTTTGCTCAGGATCTCCTCACCCAGGCAAACAGTCCGATCCAGGATGGCAGCACTGTGAGACCAGAAGGGATATCTGTGCAAAGCTGGAGAGGCAGCAGAGCAAGTCCAGCAAACAGACTGGGCACTGACTGTACTCTCAGCCGTGCCCATTATGTTTTAGCGGACGGGAACAAATTCGATCTTTCTCCCACCATGGAGGAGACATGGCACTCCCACCACGGAGGAGACATGGCATTCCCACCACGGAGGAGACATGGCATTCCCACCACGGAGTAGACATGTCACTCCCACCATGGAGGAGACATGGCACTCCCACCACGGAGTAGACATGGCACTCCCACCACGGAGTAGACATGACACTCCCACCACGGAGGAGACATGGCACTCCCACCACGGAGTAGACATGTCACTCCCACCACGGAGGAGACATAGCACTCCCACCACGGAGTAGACATGTCACTCCCACCACGGAGGAGACATGGCATTCCCACCACAGAGTAGACATGGCACTCCCACCACGGAGGAGACATGGCACTCCCACCACGGAGGGGACATGGCACTCCCACCACGCAGGAGACATGGCATTCCCACCACGGAGTAGACATGGCACTCCCACCACGGAGGAGACATGGCATTCCCACCACGGAGTAGACATGGCACTCCCACCACGGAGGAGACATGGCACTCCCACCACGGAGGAGACATGGCACTCCCACACGGGGTAGACATGTCACTCCCACCACGGAGTACACATGGCACTCCCACCACGGAGGAGACATGGCACTCCCACTACGGAGGAGACATGGCATTCCCACCACGGAGGAGACATAGCACTCCCACCACGGAGGAGACATGACACTCCCACCACGGAGGAGACATGGCACTCCCACCACGGAGGAGACATGGCACTCCCACCACGGAGGAGACATGACACTCCCACCACGGAGGAGACATGACACTCCCACCATGGAGGAGACATGACACTCCCACCACGGAGGAGACATGACACGGAGACATGACACTCCCACCACGGAGGAGACATGACACGGAGACATGACACTCCCACCACGGAGGAGACATGACACGGAGACATGACACTCCCACCACAGAGGAGACATGACACTCCCACCACGGAGTAGACATGGCACTCCCACCACGGAGGAGACATGGCACTCCCACCACGGAGTATACATGACACTCCCACCACAGAGGAGACATGGCATTCCCACCACGGAGGAGACATGACACTCCCACCACAGAAGAGACATGACACTCCCACCACAGAGGAGTCATGGCACTCCCACCACGGAGGAGACATAGCACTCCCACCACGGAGGAGACATGGCACTCCCACCACGGAGGAGACATGACACTCCCACCACAGAGGAGTCATGGCACTCCCACCACGGGGGAGACATGGCACTCCCACCACGGGGGAGACATGGCACATGGAAAAATGACAAACAGTAGATAAGGTCGTGCCATTCGGCCAATGTTTTGTTTGTGAAATAGAACGTTGTTATTGGACAGCTGTTCCTGTGAATGACAAGAGTTGTATGCCAAGCATTAAATCACACATCTAGATCAATAAGCACAGACCCTACAGCCTATTCTGCTGTGCTGGTTTTGCATCAGTCTGATAGGAAGCTTTAATGATTTCAACCCAACCAACACACATATGGACAGACACATGCACAGACACTCCACCCTGTATGAGCACAATTAATATTGTATTTCTGAGCTAATCTAATGGAATATATATGAGAGTAGCCCACAATAAGTAAGCGATACTGGGGTGAATAGAGTAATTCAATTTCAATCTCTTCAAATGAATACATTTAATAAAGAAAATAGCAGGTAGGTAATAGTAGGCAGGTAGCAAGGCTCTTTAGAAAGACTTCCATAAAATATGTTCCAATAAGTTTGTGCTTTAAAGCAGAATCTTATACCAATAAAGATGCACTGCAAAGACAAGTGTGTCGAGTACACAAAGCACTGTCCATAGTGCATTACGGTATATTAAAAACCAAGGCATAACTGTAATAAGACAGTGCTAAGAGCATCATCAAATCAGTTCTGAAACTAAAAGGCAAGCCTTGTGAAGCTGCTAATACTGGTGGTGTGATCTAGTATTTTAGCATCAGTTAAAACCCTATAGCTGCTGCACTTAATACAAGTTGGAGGCATTACAGACTATTGATGTAGACTAAATGAGAAGCAATAAAGAAAAGATCAAATCAAGTTTGCAGAGTTTACGAGAGCCAAATCGAGGAGAATTGCTTTAGTAGACTTGTACCCAGCACATAATGACTCTGAAGCATTTTTTGGAGGGTGGCATGTTTGCTCACACCATTGGGTTTTAGGGCCAGATATTCATCAGCATGGCAAATGAAAGAGGCAACTGCTCTGCCCATTCCATTCCTGTCACCTTGGTTTGATTTCTAGGCGGGAAACAACTTCTTTAGCATTTGGGTGGGCACAGTGATTCAGCAAATCATCCTCCGACAAGCCCCTGTGACAGCAAGCATCCACCCTGCTGAAGTGTCCTTGAGCACAGCACTGAAGCCCTACCAGTTCAACATATCCTCCAACTCATACGACCAATGATGTCGTATCACTGCAATACGACCATATACCACGTCTGCTAGACCAGCGCCCCTCAGTGCCACAGAAAAAGTACTGCAACCTATCCTCCAACTCATACGGCCAATGATGTTGTCGTATCACTGCAATACGACCATATACCACGTGTGCTAGACTAGTGCCCCTCAGTGGCAGAGAAAAAGTACTATGTGACTTCCGCCGAAAAGCAAGTTTAAAAAGCGACTTTTCTTCCAAAAAACATTAGGATTAGGGTGTGTATATATGGGTTAGGGTGTGGATTAGGGGTACGGACAGCAACAAACTGGTAGCCGAGTGGTTATGACAGGCGCCCCAGGTTCAAATCCCGCACAAGGTTATATTTTCACCAAACTCTGAGACTGGGCTGTTATTCAAACGACCGCTAGAGGAGGCTTAACGTTGAAACGTGAATTCAGGTCGTATTCAGCTGCTTGTACAAACGACGTCTCAGGTCGTATCCAGTTGGAGGTCAGGCAGTACCAGCTCTAGGGCTTGTGTCTTGCCGAACCTACACACTGACCTCCCTTTGGATCTGATTCCCTGAAAACACAAAGGAAGTTCAATGAAATAGGACCATGGGTGGTTCAGTGGTTAGCACTGTCGCATCACAGCAAGAAGGTTGTCGGTTCGAATGTCCACCCCGGTATTTGTGTTCTTTACAATAACAAAAATACACTACACACTCTTTTGTAACTTTTACAGGGGAATATGTCTTGTTGTCCTTGTTTCACATTGTGTTAAAATCTAAATTCTCAATATGTCTCAATGGGAAAGATCAATCTACGACACAATTAACAAAATAAACTGACTCAGAATCTACATCTATTGACATGTCGATTACATTTTCAAAGGATCCATGGCTGATGGATTTGACTAACTAGCCACAGGTTCCACATAGAGACGTTTTCCACAGCCTCCATGTGGTTTACAGTTGTCTCTGACTGACAGCGCCTGTTGGCCCACACAAGACCCCTGGCAATTATTTCTAACAGTCTATTTAGCAGTCCATATTCTCCCTTCAGATGTCCGCAACATTACACTTTGATTGGGTGATTTAACAGGGAGAAGCCAACCCCTGACCCCGCCCCACCCCTGTGAAGAGCTTCAAATTAGCTTGGTGCCCCTGGGCTCTCTGCTATTTGTAACCTAAATAAAAATGAATGTGAGCTTCAATGACTAACACCATTAAGTCAATTAGGATTCTAATATAGAGCATTAGGCTACTTGGCAGGTGGAGCCAAGATTAAATAGTGATAAATCAGTGTGTTAGCTTCCTCCTCGACAGTTTCTACACTCAAACACCTACAGCCTAAGATTGTGGTGGTGCTGTAGCTACATGACTATGTGCTATGAGTGCATATATCTAAATACCATATGGAGGGCCATGATTTATCAAAGTAAATAACTATGTAGTGACCACCATCTGTTTGGCTACCCAAACTGGATCTTCCCATTTCCTGTTTGAATAAGGGTTGGTGGAAGTCTTCATGGACTTTACAGCAGGAATTAGTATCTTTACTGTAGGTACTGTCTTTCACTTCCAACTAGATAGATAGATCATTCACATGGATAGATACATAGGCGACATACATACATAGCCTACATACATAGGCTACATACATACATACATATCAGATCACTAAACATGTATGGCATTGCATTACATTACATAGGCTACATAAATATAGGCTACATACACGTCGCATAGGCTACATCTATAAACACATACCCTACATTGCATGATAGCCTACATAGGCTACATACATAGCCTACACATTACAGTATAGGCTACATACAACACACACACACACACACACACACACGGCGTATTCATTCCCCCCAGCTTGACCCAAATGGGTTGTGGAGACTGTAGTGAACAGGTGCCACAGGCTCTGCGTCCTGCCCGCAACCCACTCTCCAAACCCGGAGTGCAGAGCTGCTGCTGCTGGCTGTGCAGTGCCGCCCCACATGCACCACAACTCTCTCTGCAGTGACGTGGGGAGGACTCTATTATAATTCAACGTCAGACCAAGTTTGATAAACGTCCCCCCCTCTCTCACTCCCGCCCTCTCCCTCTTTCTGTGGACCATTTGAATTATCCTTATCCAGACCCGCTTCCCCTCTCCTCCTCCACCACCACCACCACCATCTTTGAGATAAGTCAGTGCCTTTTGATTTTCAGCAGCAGAAGAGATTGGCGGTGCAGCTGCACTGACACACATTCACCAGTGAGAGAGAGAGACCCGACGCATGCATCTTGTGGATTTCTTTGCGCATAAGCCCGTGTAGCCTACATGCTTTTCCCTGGTTTTACGCTCTCATCACATTCAGACCAGGAGTTGAATTCAGTTGTCGGAGAAAAATGTGGCACCGCACAAGAGTCCTTCTTTTGTTGTATTTTTTGGGGGGATCGCTGGCAGGGTTTCCGAATCAAATCAACATTGGTAAGTTTAACGGGATACTCTTAACACATTTTTTTTTATCAGTTCACATAGTCTAAAATAGGGTGCTTCGTCTCTACAAGTGTCCGCTTCGTGTCGCATTGATTAAATTGTTTGCGTAATTCATTGCCAAGTTCAGTTCACTTCTCCACAGTATGCGATAAGGTTATGCGATCCTGCGCGTCTTTGTGGGCGGCTGGGTAAAAATAGAGTTGATAAATCCGAGTTTCAGTCTCCGCAGTGAGTTGAATTCAGAGGAAGGTCTTGACTTGCCTATTTGGTAAAGCAATGTGTCCAAATAATGCGTAAATGTGTGGTTGCTCTCTCTGTATAAAATACATGTAGCTATTTGATCACTGGCACACACAGGCCACTCTTAAGCAACTATTCAGAATGTTATACTCTATATAATATGACAATTTGTGTTTCATGTAGGTGGACTGTTCATGCGCTCTACCGTGCAGGAGCACAGCGCCTTCAGGTTCGCTGTCCAACTGTATAACACCAACCAGAATGTGACGGAGAAACCCTTCCACCTAAATTACAATGTAGACAACCTCGAGTCCTCCAACAGCTTTTCTGTCACACACGCCTGTGAGTATCACAATGCACGAAGCAAAATGTTTTTTTTAATTATAGGCCTGCATTTTCTTTATTCTAGTCTACCAGAAATTGAGTATCATGAGTGGTAGCCTATCATGCAAGTAGACACACACACACACACACACACACACACACACACACACACACACACACACACCCCTAGCTCAGAAATACAATAGCAGTTTCAAATTTTCACTCTTACTGTATCTAACTGGTAAAATATTTTCCCATGAGTGTCAGCAACTGTAGCATAACTCAATTTCCCCCTCGGGGATCAATAAAGTTATTCTGATTCTGAAATTGACAAAGAACACATTCTTACTTACAACAAGAGCAGATCGAAGGGAGAGTATACACACGTGCGATGGGAAAACACATGTATTTTTGCTCTAGCTGTCTCAGTGGCAGGTGAATACAAAAATCTCACTATGGCACTGAATTTTTATGAGCTGAAATGGGTGTTTGAAATGGATATGTCAACCCGCCTGCCAAGTGTCTGGTCCAATAAATACATTTCTGGCGGATGATGGCCTGAAGTGGCCCAGGCCAGTACTGTGTTCTTGCAAACAGAGTATCTCCACTGAAACAGTTGCTGCTTTACTCAGCGGCACTTGATCTTGAAGTTGGGGAGAACGTTGCTGAACCTCCTCCTCTATACTGCTGTACATCAGATGTAGGGCTTGGTGTTGGGTGCAATGGGCCATCTTAAAGATAAATGAGCAGAACTATGTATGTATGTCTATGTCTCGGTTTGATTTTCCTCGGCCACAGCATTCTTATTTGGCACGGGTACCAGCAGGGGTCCCGAGCAGACGGTGACAGGGCCGGATTTTTGAATTAGGTCATTAGGGCTGAAATGGACAAAAATGCCTAATTAGTAGCCAAAATGAGTGAACACAGGTTCAGTACCATGGAGAGCTCAATCTGTTAGCTACTGAGATTTGGAATTAGGCTGTTCAATTTTGAATCCATGGTGAGCTTGGGTGTAAATGTGGACTACTGCCAAGCAAATGTTTCATCTGCCTCGTCATATTTCACTTTCCCTTCCTTCTCCTTCCTTCCTTTGCGTTAAGGGTATAACGCAGTAGCTCAGAACGATACTCCTTTTCCACTGAATACATTTGCCTGGCTTGATGAATATCTACCATACAATAAAATAAATGCTTATACCATGGAAATGGTCGCAGACTGTGAGACGGCTTCATAATTGGTCCACCCCTCCTCTGCCAGTTAGGGCACCAAGTTCTGCCTGGAGAATTAATTTGCTATATCCTTCTTATCACCAACTGCACTGCACACTTCACACTGAAGGATCAGCTAACAGTACAGCTGGCAGCGACTGTGACTTCACCAAGTGAGAAAAAGACACAAAAACAAAAGGGTTTTTGCCTCCAGGGCTCAGGGCGCTATAGAAAAAATGCAAAATACTGGTGAGATGATATGGCTGGCGAGTAAGCAGTTGACAAAGAACATGCTCTTATTTACAGCCTCGGGGAGTGGTTGCAGGGACGAGGGGAGGTTTACACACATTCACACAACTCACACCTCGCTGCTTCCCAGTTCATCCACGGCCTCGTACTGTCAGCCACTGACTCATTCCCCTGGAGCATTTGTGAGGGCAGTGCCTAGCTCAAGTGGACTGGAGCATTTGTGAGGTCAGTGCCTAGTTCAAGAGGACTGGAGCATTTGTGAGGTCAGTGCCTAGCTCACGAGGACTGGAGCATTTGTGAGGTCAGTGCCTAGCTCAAGTGGACTGGAGCATTTGTGAGGGCAGTGCCTAGTTCAAGAGGACTGGAGCATTTGTGAGGTCAGTGCCTAGCTCAAGTGGACTGGAGCATTTGTGAGGTCAGTGCCTAGTTCAAGAGGACTGGAGCATTTGTGAGGTCAGGCCTAGCTCAAGGGGACTGGAGCGCTGGCTCTTGAGGGAGAGGAGAGGGTTACATGCTTGGATAGGCCAAAACAGGGCTAATGCACAAACTCCCCTCCTTGGCCCCTATTTCACTTGCCACTGTGAACAATATCTAGGAGGCCAGAAGCATGCCATCGCTTCAAATTATTCATCCCAGCGAAAATCCCTCAACTGCAATGGTAATTATTTTTCTGCTTGTCCTCTTTAATCCACTCATACAGTAGTTGTCTCTAGTCACACAGTAAAGTATGTGAAGAATTACATGATATGTTGTTAATTACATAAGTCTATGAAGCCAGCATCCATCCATGTAGTACGTCCCACATTTAAGCCACATCAACTCAGCTGAATGCTTCTTATGCCACAGTGCTTCATCACGTCTTCACAGGTGCCTGCTCATAAGCCACCTACGTTTTGTGGGGAAATGCAAAAAGCCATACCTGCTACAGGTGAAGCCCCCACAGTACCACCTGCTGCAGTTCTGTAGATGGATTATTGGATTACAAAAGCAATTGTATTACTAAAAGCGCTTCAAAGAGGTTTAGACCATGGCCTAAATAAAATAATAATAATTGTATCCATACAACATACACTGCTCAAAAGAATTAAAGGAACACTTTGAAAACACATCAGATCTCAATGGGGGAAAAATCATGCTGGATATCTTTCCTGACATGGACTGGGTAATGTGTTAGGAACGAAAGGATGCCACATGGTTTGGAAATGAAAATGATCAACCTACAGAGAGGGCTGAATTCAGGAGACAACCCCCAAAACAGGAATGGTTTTACAGGTGGAGGCCACTGACATTTTTTCCCTCCTCATCTATTCGGACTGATTTTTCACTAGTTTTGCATTTGGCTAGGGTCAGTGTCACTACTGGTAGCATGGTGCTGGACCCTACAGAGGTTGCACAGGTAGTCCAACTCCTCCAGGATGGCACATCAATATGTGCCATTGCCAGAAGGTTTGCTGTGTCTCCCAGCACAGTCTCAAGAGCATGGAGGAGATTCCAGGAGACAGGCAGTTACTCTAGGAGAGCTGGACACGGCCATAGAAGGTCCTTAACCCATCAGCAGGACCGCTATCTGCTCCTTTGTGCAAGGAGGAACAGGATGAGCACTGCCAGAGCCTTACAAAATGAACTCCAGCAGGCCACTGGTGTGAATGTCTCTGACCAAACAATCAGAAACTTCATCAGGGTGGCCTGAGGGCCCGACGTCCTGTAGTGTGCCCTGTGCTCACTGCCCGGCACGTGGAGCTCGATTGGCATTTGCCATAGAACACCAGAATTGCCAGGTCCGACACTGGTGCCCTGTGCTTTTCACAGATGAGAGCAGGTTCAACCTGAGCACATGTGACAGATGTGAAAGGGTCTGGAAAGGGTCTGGTCAGGAGACAACCCCCAACGCCGTGGAAAACCTGACGTTCTCCACGGCGTTGGGGGTTGTCTTCTGAATTCAGCCCTCTCTGTAGGTTGATAATTTTAATTTCCAAACGATGTGGCATCCTTTCGTTTCTAACACATTACCCAGGCCATGTCAGGAGATATCCAGCATGATTTTCTTCCCCATTGAGATCTGATGTGTTTTCAAAGTGTTCTTTTAAATAGTAACAATAGGACCTGTTCACTATACTGTACATATAGATGACTCTGAAGCATTAAGTAATTAATGCTTAAGCATTAAGCATTAAGTAATTAATAGTAACAGTATATATACAGTATATATATATATATATATATATAATATATATATATATATATATATATATATATATATATATATATATATATATATATACACACACATGCACACACACACACACACACACACACACACACACACACACACACACACACACACACACACACACACACACACACACACACACACACACACACACACACACACACATATAAAGAAAGTATCTGAGGCAAAGGTTCAAAGTTCTCCAAAAAGGAGCTCGACTTGCATTGCTTTATTTTGTTTCTTAATCAGGAGGGTTAATTTTAGCAAGGGAAGTTTCTGCAAACTAAGCGAGATGCTCTCCAATTGAAAAAGACCAACGGGCAGCTAATTATGCAGACCAACTAGGCCAGTTTTTGGCTGAGGCATTTTGATGAGCATTGCTTAAAAATACACCTAGCTACATGGGCCCTGTTTTATTTGTCAATATTTCATAATACCCTGGTTGCCTGGCAAGAGTTGATCTAGCAAATGGATTTTATTATTAGTTTGACACATTGCTTTTTTGGCAAGAATTATACAGCTCTGGAAGGAGACCACTCCAAATGTCAAATTTCATTTTACTCAAACACATTCCTATAAATAGGCTAGTCAAACCAGAGAAACTGATCATTTTGCATTGGTCTCTTAATAGACAAACCAAGTGATTCAGCTATATTCAGAATCATGAGAGAGCATAGAACATTTCACACACAAAAAACAAAACAATCAGATTTTTTGTTTGGTCCGAGTGAACTGTTCTCTGGTCTCTTGTGATTCTGAATATACTGTAGCTGAATCGCTTGGTTTGTCTAAATTAAACACACAATTTACGATTTTACGAAACATCAATGGCAAAATGAATGGGGATTTCACTCCCTAGGCCCCATGGTGAACCCGGAAGAGGGCGTGACTTAGGCACTGTATTTTTTCCAGAGCTGTATATTAGTCGTTCCTGTGTACCTTCTCACAGTCCACCTCGTCAATTCTGATAATATTAGCAGTGGTAGGTTGACTGAGAAGGTAGTCAAGCTTCTCTCATGCAGTCTCTTCAGTAGATTGAACAAACAATAGTTTGGGAAAGTTCTCTCAGTTATATAAATGACAGGAAATCATAAGGTGTATTTGTACAGATGACTTTGGTTAGTGCGTATTGAGGGCACCACTCCTGTCCTCTAGCTGGGTCAGTGTGTAATGATTGTTACAAATCCCCGATGGCAAATGACTGTTATTGGCAGCATGGATCAATAGGTGGAAGGCCACGGTCCAGCAGTGATGTGTGTGGCTGCAGCTTGTTCTCCAGTGTGGAAAAAACAACTCTCACCAAGCTCTCCATTTTCTCCCTCTCAGTGTCTCTCTCCTATCTCTACTATATGTGACAGATCATTCCAGAACTTTCCATTACCGCAGAGACAGTATCCAGCTCAAAGTTTGACGTATTGAGTGTTGCACCGCAAATGTGAACGTTCCAGCAAAATAAAACCTGCAAAGGGCATTCTCTCTGGAACGAAGCTACTGTATATGTGTTGATGGGACTCCTTGCCCCAGGCCGGGATGGATTGTGCGCATACAGTAGATGCAGGCATGGGAAGGTTAGGTCAGGACAGGAAGAGAGGCCGGTTCTACTGGCCCAATCAGGGAGGAATTAAGACGAGTCCTAGTGGGATTATAGTGTCTACATGTCGCCAAAGGACAGACATGGATAACTTCATATCTTCATTTTCTTTGCTTGTACCTAATGCATGATTCAGGCCTTCTCTATAGTGGAACAGTGTGTACAGTAGATATTTAATTATTTATATGTTCATCTTGTGTTTTACACAAATCAGCCCATATACTGTACAATGTATGTGGATGAAGTGACAGTTGATTTTGGAATGTTATCAAGTACATGATAACGGTGCATTAGGCTACATGTAGCAGTGCATCAAGACTAAAATGAATATTTCTATCACCATGCAGTGTAGCAAGTCTGAAAAACCACATCATGCATTTTTTAAGACTTTTCTTACTTCTCAGAGGCAGAAGCAACATGGATCCTTGTGGAGTCAATTCCCCGCAACCCCCCCCCCCCCCCCCCCCCCTCCGAGATGAACTTTCCTTTGATCAAATTTCATCGTGAGTGTATTATTTATTAGAACATTTAAGATAGCTGCCTAACCTCTCTCTGCCCTGTACATGACTCAACCAGTGGGCTGCTGCTGAGACCGAGGCTAATGTTACACTACTTCATGTACTGCACTGGACAGTCCCACTCACGCACCCCCGACCATTTTCTGCAGCCAGATCATTTTTGGATTATTATACTCTGATCGCTCCCTTGTGGTTTCAGCTGCAAAGTGGTTTCAGCAGGAAAAAAACTCACTGGTCAGAGAAGATCTTTAGAGCCTGCTGGATCCATAGAGTTGCACAGCCTTTGAAGATAATAACACATCTGTAGGTACACTCACTGAGCACTTTATTAGGAACACTACTAATACTGGATCGATATCAGCTTTCAGCTCAATGTCAACCGGCTACCAAAATGACATCCGCCTCAAGATTTCAACGTGTTGGATTCTGAGATGCTTTTCTCCTCACAACAGAACTGTCGCTTTCTGTCAGCTCCAACCAGTCTGGCCATTCTCCTCTAACCTCTCTCATCAACAAGGTGTTTCTGAACACAATGGTTGGTTTCCCCCCACACCATTCTGTATAACCTAGACTAGAGACTATGTGCATGTGTAACCAAGTGAATCAGAGTCCTTGTGAGTCCTGAGTGGTAGCGAGTTAAACTCACTCCCCATGTATAAAGGCCCGTTAACCAGCTCTGCTAAATGAGCTAGCTCTCTTGGGCCATGTCTACATTAGCCCGTTTTTTCTGGGTCGGCACTTCGTTTGCACCTATTGTCCACACTACCTCTATTGTTCTGAGCATCAAGCCGTTTGGTGAAATGTAGATTTTGGTCTCCGCCTATCTGGCCGTCTTCGTCACCAAAATCCATGGTAGAGTGTGAGTGTGGACACGGGGAAAACAGACGTTTGGAATTCCCCATTGTGGGCTATATATAGATAGGCTATTTTCATATTCTGAAATAGAAGTGTTGTCGGGATTATATAGGCTGCCCGCTGAAACATGGAGATTCAACCTTTCAACTAGGAATTTTAAATAGGCTACTGGCAATCATATAGGCTACTGTAAATATGGCTGGCAGCTAAATAAAAAAGGTAGTTTTCTTTGCCTTATTATAGCCTATTTTATGTTTAAGAGAAATACAGTAGCCATCCTGTTAACGAGATGTCCGTTATTTCAGAATGCCGTGATGTCTGCATCAAATATAGCTTGACAACACACACAACTTGATTTAAAAATTAAAATTTGTTTGTTCTCTGAGAAAGGATTGTCGCCTTGTCGGCAAATGGTCATACTCATCTCAACAAGCCATGCGCTTGGCGCAGTGCGCATCTCGTCGCCTTTGATCTACTGGTTATATAAGCGTGGTTGACACAGCCGAATTTAACGGCAGCAATCCGGAGATTAGGGTACGCTACAAGGCAATTTACATTAAAAAATAAATCCATTAAGAATTGAGGATAGCAGAGGAGTTATTGATGTACTGTATGTTCATATTACGCATGGGTTTTTACTGCTGGTTTGTGCATTGCAAGTTGGAGAGACACTTGGATTTAAGTAGGCAGGCAGCATCACGCTTCACTGTTGTGAGACAGCAAGCAACAGGTTATGGTTGTTTTGTTAATTTTAAATGAGTTTTAATTCTATTGTGTGCCTTGATTATGCCATTCTATAGGCTTATAGCCTAGCCTATATAGCCCGCCTATCAATTGATCTTTGATCATTTAGCGTTACTGCAGTGTGTCTCTCTCTCCTGCGACCACGTGCCACTGTAAAATAAAATAATTAAAGGGAATCATCTTTAAATTATCAATCTTGAGATTATGGTCATTTAAAGGAATGAAATCCATTAAGAATTGAAGAGAGAGGAGTTTGAAATGAATGTCTATTCATATTTCAATCATGAGAGACCAGTGGGTAGAATTTAACGAGGGAGCTTTATTCACAAATGGCATGGCAACCAATTCTATGGCATGGCAGCATGGCAACTGATTCTTTGGCGTGATGACTCTGTGGTAAGATGCCTCTCTTCTTGTGGTGAGAGAGGAGGGCATCTGCTCAGACTAGGATAGAGAATCCCCCCCCGTATGGAATTCTTCAGGAGTCAAGGCGTTGGTGGTGGACTGGGGAGGTGGGTGGGGTGAAACGCAGCTTCAGAGGATGGGATATGATCAGCCCAGGTACAACGACCATGAGGTGAAGGATCAGGGAAAGAGGTTGATGACACGCTGACCATGGCTATATGTACTGCCACGTCATAGCCTCTGCAGTGACGTCATTACCAACATCATTTAAGCAATATCACACGAGAGGGAGTGCTGTTGTTGGCTAATATCGTCACGGCTGTGATTCGGTCGTAGGCACGAGGCCGCAGGCCAAGTGCCGAAGATAATCACAGCAGTTCTATTAAACAAAGCTGATTAAAAAAATGACAAAAAGCTGAGAAATATATGATTTCTCTATTTATTCCTCCGCCAACAAAAATAGTCCCCTCAGCTTTCCACTACCAGTTACCGAAAATGTAGCCTAATTAACTGCAGGCTGCCTACTTTTTATCATACACATTGATTTGCACGTTTTCATTTATTGTACAGCCAGTGAAATAAGAGTCTGGTGATGGCATGTTAGTTATGTTAGGAAATAAATCCATCTTTGCGCTCTCGGTAACTGTGTTACGCTTTGTGAATGACGTTCAATGTAACATGGCTGGTGTTTGTTTTGTTGATTAGAGCAGCTGTGAAGCGTTTTGTTGATTAGAGCAGCTGTGAAACGTTTTAGACAACATCACTCCCTCTCGTGTGATATTGCTTGAAGCGTTTTGTTGATTAGAGCAGCTGTGAAGCGTTTTGTTGATTAGAGCAGCTGTGAAGCGGAGTGATATAGCTTACCCTACACACAGTGAAGCGCCAGTGCGTTATCGTGAAATATCAGCACTGGTAGGATCCCTCTTGTCCAATCAAATTGCTCGGCCGGAACTACCTGTTGTATAAGTAAGGGATAATGTATAGTGAGCCGGTGATTACTGGGGAAATAATGACCGACAGGTGAATGATTGAGCCCGACGCGCAGCGGAGGGCTTAATGAGTCACCTGAAGAGACGAGGGTGTTAGACTGTTTGACCTGAGGGAGAACGTTCTACATAATGGTTTTCATTTCAATCAGAGTAATACGTGTTGTTACATACAATAACTAATTATGTTATAACATTTAGTTAAGATTTGTCATGGTGACACTAGAGTCAGGGAGGTCATAGATAATCAGTCTGCAACCCAGCCCCAATTACTCACCGGCTATAAACAATGTGCTTGATGGCTCTAGTCTGTACTGAGACTAGTCTGTACTGAATTAAATTTCCAAAACTTGAATAACAAAGAAAATATTCAGGTATTGCTTCATCCCCCCTTGTGTGATTATTGGGACATAAAAAAAAAAGGACAGACACGTGCCTTGATATTAATGTAATGTGACAATTTGACTTATGCTTGTGTTTCATTTAAAGTATATAAAATAGTGTCTGATGGTTTTCCCCACATAAGTTAAATTATCTTGATAAATCCTTAAAATGACATCTACTCCTTCTCCCTCATTAAAAGAATGGAGAGTCTATGAATATGCAAGTATATTTCATCTCAAAAGTTTTCCTGCAGGACACCAGGGGCCCTATCTTCCGACAGGCGATATCCCCTATTAGCGCTTGCGCACCTGTTTGCGCGTGCCTTAAAGCAGGCAAGATAACAGTCCGCCTTGCGCATTTGTCCAGGTGTTCTGTCGAATTTTGCACCCCTGCCCAGCAGCAAAAAAAGCATCCCCACCTCACGGGAGCATACTTGTAATGATTTATACAGAAATGTAACTGTTTAAAAGTGATATAATTGTCTGGTAGACGTGTCCTCCCTGATTTCTAAGTTAAAACAGCCCCGAATTATGTTGGAGATGCAATTCTCGGCATTGATGCGGCAAAACAGAAAAATCCCGCACACTGTCTCCCTTCTCTGGAGAAATATTTTTATTTTTGGATGAACAAACGTTTCGGTCGGTTAGACCTTCATCAAGTGTTATGATGGGCGGCACATATCTCCCTCTATATATACATGTGAGGAGTGCCTCCATCAACCAATCATCCAATGAATACAGAGGACATTACCTGCTGAGCACCTGAGGTAATTGCAAATGGGTGCTCAATCAGGGGGGAAAAAACAGTGAATACACTTGAATAATAAGATAAACAGTGCTCAACAATATACAACAAACATCCATAATTTATACAAGTAGAAAAATATAAATATAAATATAGAAAAATATGGCGTGGATGCGGAAACGTTCACGGCACGTGTCACAAGTGCAAATTAGAGCCGTGCCAAAATCATCGGCGCCCCAAAATGCCTGCGCAAACGGGATTTGGGTGGTCTTAACTACCAGAATCATTCACGGGTGTGGCCAGGCAATGCTGGGAATTACGTCAATCAAAACCAATCAGATTCCTGTCTCGCAATGGCTGTTTGCGCGAGGCATGCAATATGCTGTAATTCTCTCCATGCGTAATAGAGTGTACTCACTCGTGCGAGGACAGAGAGAGCTTATTGACAGATCGTCTGTGGTGCCAACGACCCTCCGGGTTATGAAGGTAAATAGCCTATGTCCATTGTGCAACAAGTTTTCTCAATTCATTTCCCTCTTTGCGATGTGATAAACGTTTCTCAGTGAGTTATAGTTGATTGCCTCACTGAATTATCTGCTAATACCCAACTTTAGCAGCATAATCTGATGTCCTGGGGTGGCAAGGCTGTGCGTAATGACATATCCAAAACGAATTTTACTTCGCTGCGCTGCACTGCACGGAGATTATGGTGCGCAGTGAGGTATTTGCGCGTAAAAGGTCCTTTTCAAAGCTCTTAGCGCAATGTAATGGGGTCAGCTCGCCATTCCGAAGTGTCGGCATTCCGATCATTGACTTCTATGCTTTCGGAGAGGCGGCCCTTTTTATCTCAAAAAAATGTTTCGCCGAAAGGTTAGGTTCTGGGGGAGGTTAGGCTTAGGCGTGGGGGGTGGGAGAGGTTAGGTTTAGGGTTAGGGTCTGGGGGAGGGTTATTTCGCAATGGCGAGACAGATCTCAATTTTGTCGGAATGCCGGTATTTCGGAGTGCCGACATTTCGGAATGCCGAGGTGTCCCCCAATGTAATTGCGTGCTGCTGATGATAGGATAATGCCATCTTCCCAACATTTTAGCACTGAAACGCGTGCTTTGGCATGTGGCAGCCTATGCCCAGTACAATCATAACAGGCATGCGCTTGTGCCCGCCCGCAATTTGGATTGCGAACGGCGTTAAACGAGCGCAAACGCTAAATTAGCGCGTTTGGGAAGATAGGGCTCCAGATGTCTCCTCACTGTAAAGTCCATTCTTAGGGTATGTGCACTGCACTGGAGACTTCAAGTTTCCACATCACACTTGTATAAGTTGAATATTGGACCAGAATTAGCTTCCAACCTATGTGTGATGTCACAAATCATGCTCGTAGAAATTTGGATTTTCAATGAGCACATAGAAACTTTCCACTTTCAGCAGACAAATGTGAAAACAGCCTTCTAGTGTCAAAATCTGCACAGACATCATTTTGCACAGTGAAGCTCAAATTTACAACTGTAGGAACAAGAAGAAATATATGGACTCGCTTGGTTTGGTAGCCCTAAAACAGAAAGAGACACTTTCCTAAAAGCATGTCCTTTTTATTATGATATACTGTCAAAAATATCTGAGTTACTGCCAC
This sequence comes from Poromitra crassiceps, assembly GCF_964638095.1. Classification (NCBI taxonomy): domain Eukaryota; kingdom Metazoa; phylum Chordata; class Actinopteri; order Beryciformes; family Melamphaidae; genus Poromitra; species Poromitra crassiceps. The sequence goes on along the minus strand of NC_139623.1, from coordinate 29,532,182 downwards.
TGCAGCCAGAGTCCTGTCAGCTTGGATGACCTGCCCCAAGTTGACGAGCATTCATCCTCAGATTTGTCATGTCACTCTCATTGGTTAGCAGAATGACAAAAACAGAAGCTTAAAAAAACCACTCAATGAATGGTTTTGAGGGTGAGCCACTGGGATGTGTGCAGTGCCCCCTTCTTCACCGATGATGGCATAATATAGTGGGTGTATATTCTACGGGAGTTACGCAGCATACTCCACCATGTTGTGCACAACAAAGTGGCACAGGATGAAGAGAACGGCCTTACACCTCAGGTCCGGGCAGTAGTAGAAGTCCATTCAATTAAAGATGCCGATGCAGTTCTCCAGAACGGTGGCCATGACGCCGAGGTAGTCCGTTGCTATCAACAGCTCCTCCACGTTGCCCTTGCCCACCGGGGCCGGCGATGTCATGTCATAGATGTTGTCCTCGGATGTCCAGCCAGTTTTATGTTGTCAGTAGGTGGTGCTATAGTCTGACTTAACGGAAGCAGGTATAAGCTGTTTTATGTTGCCAGTAGGTGGTGCTATAGTTTGACTCAACGGAAGCAGGCTGCGGGTATAAGCTCTTCCATTGGCTCCGACCATTTCAGTTACAAATAAAAGTAGAGCACGCACATGTAAGCAGGTGCAGGACAAACAAATCATCAACAGGTAAAAAAGTAGTCTGAACACTGCGTAGAGACTTGCTCCCACTAGATTTATTGTATGAATGAGGTTTCGGTCGTGGCCGCTTTCCGCTACCTGCAAGCTCTGCCATTGGCTCCGATCATTTCAGTTAGAGCGAAGGGAAATCCCTTTCCACTCCCTGTGTGTTATTCAAGATTCAAGATAACATTATTGTCTGTCACAAAGCAACAGAAAATGTCCATAGACAAGGCTCAAAAATGCATGTTCCAAAAGACATTAAAAACACACAGACACATACACAATACAAAACACAACTGACAAGAGCAGTGTTAACAGGTCAAAGTGCAGTGCCCACTGCCCATTCTTAAACAGGTCAAAGTGCAGTAGTTAAAGTACGGTGCCTACTGTGAAGTGTTCAGGGAGGTGATTGTAGTTAAAGTACGGTGCCTACTTTGAAGTGTTCAGGGAGGTGATTGTAGTTAAAGTATGGTGCCTACTTTGAAGTGTTCAGGGAGGTGATTGTAGTTAAAGTACGGTGCCTACTTTGAAGTGTTCAAGGAGGTGATGGCAGAAGGGATCAAATATTTTTGTAAATGTTTTGCCGGGCCAGTGGGACTTTGTAACGCCGTGAGAAAAAAAGCCAGCACTCAAATGTCCTTTTACAGGTTTTAATAGTTCCTCAAAACTTTGTAACGTGATGGGACCTGATGGGAGTAACTGAAAGGATTGGTGAAGGGGGTGAGAGGGGTGGCTTTCCAGTACCTGTTGTACAATTCAGACAGGGGAGCAGGGCTGGATCTACCATATGGGCAACCTGGGCGGGTGCCCAGGGCCCTCAGTATGAAGGGGCCCTAAAAAAAACTGGTTGGGCTCATGTCAGGCTCCACAGAACTATGACACAAATCTAAGGTGGGATCATCAGTGCGAAGGGGCCCCTGGGGGTGTTAATCTGGCCTTGCAGGGGAGTTTGCGGTGAACTAATGATTTTGCTTGCTTGCCTGATTGGTTATGCGGGAGAGTTTGGTTTTGTGTTTGATGGTGAGGGCATTGTACCAGGAGTTGTTAAAGGTAAGTATGGATTCAGTGAGTGATGTGTAAACCAGGGTTACCAGCGGCGGGGGGGGGGGGAATTTGGGCATGACCACACAATGTGGGGAGTTGTGAAAACTAAAAATACATAATGGGCGATAACTGCCTAACGTTCACGGCACATAATCGTTTGCGCATAACGTTAGTAAGTAATTCATTAAACAACCCTACAACTCACGCCCAGATGCATCGATTTCCTCGAGTCGCAAGCACTACAAACAAAACAGGTCTTTGCTATGTTCAGTCCTAAAATGCATCAAACCTACTAGAATTATACAGAATACAGGAAGCTAGACATTTTTACCTTCAAAATAAAATAAATGTTGTATTACTTAGTAACAAAAAATCAGAATGTGGACTCACTACGGGTTAAAATTGACTTTTCGAAGGGAGCAGATATTCTTCCAGTTTATCTCCGTTCTGTATCTTTCGAAACACACACAAAAAACATTACACGTGCATTTACTTTATTTAATTGCCATTATTGCGAAGGTTATACCCGGAAGTTTTCGTTTTATACTGCCTGACTTGACGCTACTTGGAATTTGCGGTTTTGCCATTGAATCTTCACAAACGCTGTGTAAACGTTAAATCAAAGACATGAACGCAACCAGATCCAGATACCCTACCTAGCGATGTCCAATACTGGGAAGCGGGATGACCCTCGCGTCCAAAAATGCTTATTAAATGTGTGTGCTGTGCGAAGCAGACATGAAATCAGATCAGAGCCATGAGCCTTTCAATCCAGCAATCCAGGTTGGTTGTCGCACACGGAGCAGGTTTGAGCTTCATTTGGAAACCCATGGAAATGGCATGATGTGTTTTTTGCTCGCTCATTCACATCGACTATTTATATAATAATAATCTGTCACGATGTCTCTGTCCTCATGCACTCACAAGCTGACTACTTCACGGAGCTCTGGAGGGGGGGGGGGACAATACGCTTCTGCGACTACGGCTGGGGCTACACTTCCCTTCGTCTAGGAGCGCGCATGAGCCACGAAAATCTGTTCACACATGACAGCCATCCGCATGGCCTCTAGATAACTCCTGAATTCCAAACATGTGTGAAAGCAGCTATAGACTAGTGGCATTATGACTATGTACGTATCCAAAATTCGGCACTGCACTCCATCAGGTTCCTGGCAGCGTACGTTGAAGTCGATCGGATGAACGGTTCTCGAGATAAATCGCTTTTTGTATTGCCAGTAGGTGGTGCTATTACTATGGGCATGTCCGAAATTGGGCAACGCACTCTGTCGGGTTACCGGCTGCACACTCCCCAATTTTGAAGTCGATCGGATGAAAGGTTCTCAACATAAACGGGTTTTTGTGTTACCAGTAGGTGGCGCTGTCGGGATTTCATGAAATTTGGCACTGCACTCTGTCAGGTCCCCTTAAGCGCACGAGTGTACTCACTCGTGCGAGGACAGAGGGAGCTTATTGACAGATCGTCTGTGGTGCCAACGACCCCCCGGCTTATGAAGGTAAATAGCCTATGTCCATTGTCCAACAAGTTTTCTCAATTAATTTCCCTCTTTGCGATGTGATAAAAGTTTCTCAGTGAGTTATAGTTGATTGCCTAACTGTATTATCTGCTAATACCCAATTTTAGCAGCATAATTTGATGTCTTGGCGTGGCAAGGCTGTGCGTAATGACATATCCAAAATGAATTCCACTTTCCACTGCGCAAATACCTCTCTACGCTGGGAGCGCAGCCGTAATCTCCGCGCAGCGCCCAGCGCAGAGAGGTATTTGCGCGTAAGAGGTCCTTTTCAAAGCTCTTAGCGCAAAGTAATTGTGCGCTGCTGACGATAGCATAATGCCATCTAACACCACATTTTAGCGCTGAAACGCCTGCTTTGGCTTGTGGCAGCCAATGCCCAGTAGAATTATCACAGGCATGCGCTTGTGTCCGCCCCCAATCTGCATTGCGCACGGCGTTAAATGAGCGCAAACGCTAAATTAGCGCTTTTGGGAAGATAGAGCCCTACATCTTCTAAATGCAACTGGGATACATCATCAGTGATGTAACCTGGGGTTGTTGGGTGTTTCGGGTCTCACAACATCATACACCCTCGCCCAGGTGACCCAGCCGAGGCTAATTACGCCTCGGCTTGTATCCAAGCAGCAGCCACTCACGAATCTGACCACTTAATCTTCCTCTGCAATGTTGCTAGCGGACGGGTCCAAGAAACCCCAATCCGCTGCTGTGGAACTACTCCGCAGGGGCCGGAACATCAGTGCATGGAGAGCCGAGGCACTGTGGTTCTCCCGGCCGACTACAACTACAACATTGCTGTATTTTTTATTCCCCCCCGCACCAGATTCATGCCAGACCCCTGAAAAGTGTTTCAGCAAAGTTCGGAGGCGATCGGAGCAATGGTGCGCCTTGCAACTCCAGATATACAGTACATACATACATACATACATACATACATACATACATACATACATACATGCATGCATGCATGCATGCATACATACATACACACACACACACACACACACACACACACACACACACACACACACACACACACACACACACACACACTCACACACACACACACACACACACACACACACACACACACACACACACACACACACACATACATACATACACTGCTCTAATTAGTAGGATATCAGTACAGGTACATATCTAATATAATATCTATATTAATAATCTATAGATAATATGTATCATATTACAATATTATATAATATTATATATTCTTCTTCATATTGTGTTTCATGGTTATGTATAGCAGGATCAAGTGAATTGATTACTTGCACCATTCCACACCTCAGAAGGGGTGCTACTGCACTGCACACAAAGTGGTTGAACCCTCCACTTGCATTGCATCTCTTTTTCTTGAGGGGAATCTTGGTGGTGTGGTTTACGCATAATCCCTTCCACATTCCATCTTCTGAGAGCTTGCAGCCTTTTTAAATTCACTTATAAAGAACGGCTGTATAAGAGTGTTGTATTCCCTTGCCTCTTGTAATAGCAGTCCGGGGATGTTGTTCTTGCAGTGTGCAACGCATGTGTAGGTGGAGTGTTACTGGCACTTTTGCTGTGGTGCCGTGAGATATTAAAGCGTACATGTATATTCTTCCATACAAGACTCCAATAGCCACAGGCCCTGTCTGTCTGTCTGTCTGTCTGTCTGTCTGTCTGTCTGTCTGTCTGTCTGTCTGTCTGTCTGTCTGTCTGTCTGTCTCTCGCTGCTATGGATTCTCTCCTATCATGTTGTTTTAGCTTGTGGGCTGCATCCAGTCATACTTCTCAGATTAGGGCTAATCCTGGAATGCTCCTAAAACAGTGTTGCCCCACTATTTTGGTATGAGTGTCTGCAGGGGGTAGACCACCTACAGGGGACCCCAGATCACATAGAATCACATAGACCCCTGTATGCAGGGGGTAGACCACCGGAGGAACATGCATGCTTTTGCATTGCTATAATCTGCAAAAAGGGAATTCTTGCCAACATGTAACCATGGTGCCTGAGGAGAAATGCCCACTCAAGCTGCAGTCCTTACATGCCCTCTGCTATCTCTTGTTTAGTCAACTGAGGCTAATTGCATAACAACACAGATAGTAATCTCGATACAGATATGAAATGATACAAATACTAGTAACACTTCCTTTGAAGGGGTGTGCATAAGACTGACATGACACTGTCATAACCATGCCATGACACCTTGTCATGAACATGAAGGAGGGTTTATGAATGTTTATGACTGTTGTCATTAAGTGTAATTTAGTAAATTATGTCATTGTTAATGCAAAGTTGACATTGAAAGGAGATGTCTTCGTTATGACACTTGACATTAACCAAGACAACATAACCTATGGTAAACATGACATAGCAGGCATTAAGATGTCATCAAGTGCAATTACACTTTCAAATTAGTTTATAAGTGTCATTAATATTTTCCTTGACCTCAACTACAGTGAGCCTGTTGGGTCAAAGACTCTCAGAACATCCCATAATGATAAGAATACAGTCAGGGTTGATTTGCTTAAAGTGTAACTTACCCCCAAAACACTTTTTTTCAGCTTTTAACCAATATATATGACTTTGGGGGTGGTGTGTGTGAAGAATTCTGGTCAAAATTTCCACATTTGAGATCAAACTGTTGCCATTGTACCATTTGTATCATTTTCAGCTGCATAAGTGCCCTCTATGGGTTGAACACTGCTTTTTTTTGCCCTCAAATGAATGGGAGATTTGATATGTCGTGACGTCACGATGAACCAAAGACTATGAACCAAAGACTATGGGATTTCAAGATAGTTACTCCCCTACTCCCCCTGTACCCTTTCCCGGCTCCTCACAACTCCAAGCCTATTCCCATGATGTCACAAGCATTTTCCTATCAATATGGTGCTACAATACACACAGCTCATTGGCTGTTTGTGTCACTTGACCTGTTAATCACCTGTTAATTGATTACAATTGCCTGTTATTTTCCTACCAAGATGGCCATGTGGTGATGTAACACAATACTATCAATAAACGCCACTATAATCATAAAAGGAAGAAAATGGCATTGTGTTGCTGTAAATCATTCCCAACCTTTTTCATACTAAGGAGCCCTAATTTAGTTCACATTGGGGCAATGGACCCCCATATGATGAGATTTGGTCTCTCAGATGCAAATATATATATTTTTTATGTAGCCTAGATTTGATTTTGTCCAGAATTCCATATATATTAGGTTGAGAGACAACAGAGAATGCTGGAATCCTCTCAAGGACCACTGGTGGTCACCGGGCCCCACATTGAGAACCACTCAACCACTTCGATTGTGCAGAGAGAAGAGAGAGGAGGACTCTTCTGTGCCCCTTTTTCACTCATGCACCTAGTCTAGCAGATGTCAAACAGAAACAAAAAAAGGGAAACTAAACTAAAGCAGCCTACAGCCTAAAATGTATTTTCCTGGTTCAGTTTTGACGGGGAGGAGAAGGCATGGTGAAGTGACACTCACCTCCGACTTATAGGCTACTCAGCTCCTGCAGCCTCACTGACGCTGTGCCCCTGTCTGTGAAAAGCGGCTTGTCCAGTCATATGCAGCGGTTCGCGCAAACAGATGCGGGATTCCCGAAATCCTGTACCCAATTTTAGATTTCTGATTTCTGATTGTGCTGAAAAATCGCACACCAGCGATTTTTGTTTGTGTTTGTTTGTTGTTGTTTTGTGAGGGCGAGCTTTTTAGCCGAAATGGCAGGAGGCAGGAGGCTGTTTCGCCTGTGAGCAGCCGCCAGCCGGGGCCTGAGGAGGAGGGAGGAGGGAGGGGGGAGGGGGGAGGGGGAGAATGTTCCAGTCCCCTGCTGCAGCTCTGCGCTCGAGAGGAAAAGCAGAGGTGCACTACAACTTTTGACAAGAATCACGAAAAAGGGAGAAACGAAAATTAAAAAGGGAGTCCATGGCGGGGTATATGGCAAGTTGGACAAGGGCATAACGTGGAGAAATCTCGCATTGTGATTACATGAGCGTGTTGAGAGCGGGGGGTTTGTCCTCCTGACTGTTGTGATGTGCTGCTATAACGAGTCTCGCATCACCAGGCTCTTTTAATGATACTTACATACACTACATGGGAGTCAATGGAGTAAATTTCTAGTTTGCCACTGAATGACCAAATTCATATAACTTTAAACCATTTTGAGCAACGCTCAGGCCACCAGCGTTGGCTAGTTGTTGATATTTATAAAGATATTGTAGCTCTCAAATAACTTATTTTAGAGGCGGTGAGCAAACTGTCATGGCGTCGATTTCCGGAAAAAAATTCCTGAGCTGAGCACAGCCAAAGAGTATAGTGAGACAAGAGGATACGTCATTTCTTGGTTTTTCCCATAGGTTTTTTCAAATCAAGCAGCATGCCGTTTTGTTACATATCTGGGTGGTAAGTCCCCCTTTAACAATTATTAGACTAAAGTTTAGTCTAATAAGTATTTGAATGGTTTACTCACTAAACCATTCAAATACCTCCTTCCAAAGGTTAAGCAATTTGGGACATGACCAAAAAGTATGGCCAACATTTTTCAACATATCCTTTCTCTCTGTCTTCCTAACAGTGTAAAGCAGTCACTGTACTTTGGGGGTTTGTAGACTGCATAAATAAACACAGGTCTTCTGTGGACTCAGATACACACGCTTCAGCTGTTCATACCTGGCCTGTTCAATGTGTTCCTTCGCTTACAAGACACACACACACACACACACACACACACACCACACACACACACACACACACACACACACACACACACACACACACACACACACACACACATTGGGCACATCGCAAGTGTTTACTCAGAACCTAGACTTCTCCATCCCTGCTGTCGGTGTGGTGGAAAATGTTGCTCTGGACTTCTCTTTTCATGCCTTTCTGCTGAGGTATTGCCTTTAAATACTGTCCACTTCTAATGTGATTTTGTTTATGATGACTGTGCACGCAGATTGGATTGGAAAGTTGCCATTCGGACATTAATTGGATAAAAATGCAATAAATATACTTTGCAAGATCCAAAATTATTTAGGCTTTATCCTTGCCTATACGAGGAATCAGGTAGTTTGTAAACAAACAGCTTTTACAGCTTCTGGGGCAACTGCCGTTAGTTTTAAACAGCAGTTTAATGTGAAACCATGCCCTTTTTGAACTCTAACTGCTCCTTCATACTTTAAGCTAGAAACTCCATTTAAACTTTAAACGAGTCACCACTTTTAGGACTCTATCACCTAGGAATCGCAGTTTATGTTTTATGCTTTTTTCAGACTTTATAATGGGACCACCCTTGAGTGTGTCCCACTCTAACAGGCTGTACTTCTTACTAAATCCACACAAAACTGTGACAGTTCACACAACTTTAACACTACATACATTATACAGCAGACCCTTGAGCTACTTCTGCTCTCACTCACAAAGTCAAAATATACGTGATGTGATGTATAGTTTTTGAGATATTAACGTTGGTTTGGCACAACTCATACTAGTTAACTGCTGCAGTGGCACCCAGAAGTGCTTTTTTGTTGTCATGTCAGACTGATTCATCCTATAAGAGATTACTTTATCATAAATAAATTATACATTTGTTGTTGAGCTCAGTGGTTAGCACTGTGTCCTCGGAGCGAGAAGGACCTTGGTTCAATTCCTGTGTGGATTGGAGACTCTTCATTTCCCATAGGTGTGAATAGGAGCGTGAGTGATTGTCTATCTGTGTTAGCCAGGCTAACACAGCCTTGTTAGCCTTGTGATGGACTGGCGACCTGTCTGCTCTAGAGTGTCTGCCTGCCTTCCCCCCAGTGCATGCTGGGATAGGCTCCAGCCCCATGTGTAGGGATGGGAATTGATAAGATTTTAGCGATTCCGATTCCATTTTCGATTCTGCTTATCGATCCGATTCCTTATCGATTCTCTTATCGATTCTCATTGGGCAAGGAAAAAAAAAAAAAGAGTACAAACGGGTTTATTAACATTAATTTTCTTTTAGATTATTATTATTATAATTATGTATTATTATTCAGCTCTGAGATCAGATTGCTCTTTTCAATCCCATACCAAGCAGGGATCAGTGTGTCTGTTAAACTGGCTCTGTTTGGGGGTTTGTATTTTGGGTTGAGCATCTTTGTCATCTCCCTATCCACCTTATTTTTGAATGCCCCACTGTAAAAAATAATTGTGCGTACAAGGTCCGGTTTAACGTGACTCATTGTTGCAGCTTGCCATTTCCTAATGTATTCTACTTGATTTGAAAAGATGGCCACCTACACTCAGTCCCTTGTACCCTGGCTGAATTGAACATAACTTGGCCAATAAGTATGTAACATACCAAATAAAACAACCCGTAATATCTTAATTTTATGTAGAATGCAGAGGACATGTAACTGTTAAGTTAAACTCGCGTTCCAGGAATATTGTATTTACTGCGCTGCTCTAAAATAACGTTAGTGGCGCGAGGCTCAGAGAGCCTGTTCGTCCTAGAAGCCACTTGCTTTGCACCAGAAGACAATCGATTTGGGGGTGGAACACGCCAGGATTGGCCAACGCCAACGCCAGTGCCCAGAACTGTCGAATCAAATCATCGACAGAGATGCTATGGCCCGCCTCCCAGTATTCTCAGTGTGCAGAGATAGATAGAACGTTAGAAATATAGCCAACCACGTTATAAACAACTAACCAATGCTGATGGGTCCGTATGGAAACGGTTGTGCCCGAAATGGTTAAAAGTTATATCAATTTGGTCATTCAGTGGCGTTTTACTGCCATGTAACATAACTAACTAGCGGCTAATATTAGCCACGATTACCCATGAATCAATGCACTGCGCTCTTAAAGGGATATTTATCGACGAGATTTTTGCCAAGCTGGACCTGATTAGTGATTTGCTCCGTTCGCCCAGACGGGTGTCAAGCTGTCAGCAACAAGGCTGGGAGGATCACACCGGAAGAAGCACCCATCAGCTAGATCAGGCAAAAATGGCCGCCAAAAATAAGGTGGATAGAAAATATATAGTGGGAATGAATGAAACAGAACTAGTGGTTAGAATGACAACATGCAACTTTGGACATTTTACTTTAGCTGGCATGTCAGACAAACTTAGTCACTGCTCGGTGACATTCGTTTACCCTCGCCTCGGTCATTTTACTCTTCCCTGCCTGGGTGAATGGAGGGGCTAGAGCTGCACAAGAAGTACTCGCTGCAGCCTCTGACCCAAAGTGACTACCAGCCTCTGAACCAGTCTGACTCTGAACGTCATCATCCTCTAAATTAAATGGATGGAAATGGAGTATTGGTGAAATCTGGTTTACACAATAGACAGGGTCTGGAGGAGTTTACTCTCCATATTAACAGATGACGCGCTAACGTTAGCCGCGCTGCTGTTAGCCGCGCTGCTGTTAGCCACGTTATCGTCACTCCGTAGCACATCAAAAACGTGACATTCCTCCAAAATTATTGCATGCTGTGTGGACAAATGTTTCTGCACATTGCTAGTATTTCCCCCCTTTGACGAAATAGAGGTTTTGCAAGCATTGCAAGTGGCACTGTGGTCATCGTTTTGCTTCTGCCTAGACGCCATGGTGGCTGGAAACAAAACAAGGCTGCGTTGCGTGCGTGTCGCAGCGTGTGACGTCATCGCGCATGGAATCGATAGTGGAATCGTTCAGGACGTTGGCTAACGATTCCAAGGAATCGATCCACTGGGACCCGGTTCTCAACAAGAACCGGTTCTCGATTCCCATCCCTACCCATGTGACGCTGAATAGGAGTAAGCGAATAGAGAAAGTGAACGAGTGAGAGTGAAAGAGTTCTTCTCTGATGGTAACTAGGGATGGGAATCGAGAACCGGTTCTTGTTGAGAACCGGGTCCCAGTGGATCAATTCCTTGGAATCGTTAGCCAAAATCCTTAAGAATTCCACTATCGATTACATGCGCGATGACGTCACACGCTGCGACACGCACGCAACGCAGCCTTGTTTTGTTTAGACCGCACCGCAGCCACCGGTCTAGCCACCGTCTAGGCAGAAGCAAAACGATGACCACAGTGCCACTTGCAATGCTTGCAAAACCTCTATTTCGTCAAAGGGGGGAAATACTAGCAATATGCAGAAACATTTGTCCACACAGCATGCAATAATTTTGGAGGAATGTCACGTTTCTGATGTGCTACGGAGTGACGATAACGTGGCTAACAGCAGCGCGGCTAACGTTAGCGCTCCTCCAGACCCTGTCTTGTGTGTTTATTGTTTGTGCCATTTGTTTCATTACGTAAACCAGATTTCACCAATACTCCATTTCCATCCATTTAATTTAGAGGATGATGACGTTCAGAGTCAGACTGGTTCAGAGGCTGGTAGTCGCTCTGGGTCAGAGGCTGCAGCGAGTAGGCTACTTCTTGTGCTGCGCACTTCTAGCCCCTCCATTCACCCAGGCAGGGAAGAGTAAAATGGAGGCGAGGGTAAATGAATGTCACCGAGCAGTGACTAGTTTGTCTGACATGCCAGCTAAAGTAAAATGTCAAAGTTGCATGTTGTCATTCTAACCACTAGTTCTGTTTCATTCATTCCCACTATATATTTTCTATAGGGAGATGACAAAGATGCTCAACCCAAAATACAAACCCCCAAACAAAGCCAGTTTAACAGACACTGATCCCTGCTTGGTATGGGAGTGAAAAGAGCAATCTGATCTCAGAGCTGAATAAGAATACATAATTATAATGATAATAATATAAAAGAAAATTAATGTTAATAAACCCGTTTGTACTCTTTTTTTTTCCCTTGCCCAATGAGAATCGATAAGAGAATCGATAAGGAATCGGATCGATAAGCAGAATCGAAAATGGAATCGGAATCGCTAAAATCTTATCAATTCCCATCCCTAATGGTAACATGGGTACAGTTGATGGCACTGATCATGTTTGGAATGTCTTCTCGAGCATGTGTTTTCGTGTCAGTATCTGGCAGATACAGTATACAGTATACTCTATACTCTCTTTTGGTGCGTCTGCTCAGTGCCATTAAGAACTGCATGGCAGACAGGGACCTGACATTCTCCCACAGCCTCCCCGGACACCCTGTCTGGCTGACACAGCACCTGGCTGACACCTGTCGCCAGCATGGAGAGGGGGCATGTTACCTGGAATAACAGGAGGAAGGATGCTGACTGTTTGGCAAAGAGAGGGGGCATGTTACCTGGAATAACAGGAGGAAGGATGCTGACTGGCAAAGAGAGGGGGCATGTTACCTGGAATAACAAGAGGAAGGATGCTGACTGGCAAAGAGAGGGGGCATGTTACCTGGAATAACAAGAGGAAGGATGCTGACTGGCGAAGAGAGAGGGCATGTTACCTGGAATAACAGGAGGAAGGATGCTGACTGTTTGGCACAGAGAGGGGGCATGTTACCTGGAATTACAAGAGGAAGGATGCTGACTGTTTGGCACAGAGAGGGGGCATGTTACCTGGAATAACAAGAGGAAGGATGCTGATTGTTTGGCACAGAGAGGGGGCATGTTACCTGGAATAACAAGAGGAAGGATGCTGACTGTTTGGCACAGAGAGGGGGCATGTTACCTGGAATAACAAGAGGAAGGATGCTGACTGTTTGGCAAAGAGAGGGGGCATGTTACCTGGAATAACAGGAGGAAGGATGCTGACTGTTTGGCAAAGAGAGGGGGCATGTTACCTGGAATAACAGGAGGAAGGATGCTGACTGTTTGGCAAAGAGAGGGGGCATGTTACCTGGAATAACAAGAGGAAGGATGCTGACTGTTTGGCACAGAGAGGGGGCATGTTACCTGGAATAAGAAGAGGAAGGATGCTGACTGTTTGGCAAAGAGAGGGGGCATGTTACCTGGAATAACAGGAGGAAGGATGCTGACTGTTTGGCAAAGAGAGGGGGCATGTTACCTGGAATAACAGGAGGAAGGATGCTGACTGTTTGGCAAAGAGAGGGGGCATGTTACCTGGAATAACAGGAGGAAGGATGCTGACTGTTTGGCAAAGAGAGGGGGCATGTTACCTGGAATAACAAGAGGAAGGATGCTGACTGTTTGGCACAGAGAGGGGGCATGTTACCTGGAATAACAAGAGGAAGGATGCTGACTGTTTGGCAAAGAGAGGGGGCATGTTACCTGTAATAACAAGAGGAAGGATGCTGACTGTTTGGCACAGAGAGGGGGCATGTTACCTGGAATAACAAGAGGAAGAATGCTGACTGTTTGGCACAGAGAGGGGGCATGTTACCTGGAATAACAGGAGGAAGGATGCTGACTGTTTGGCACAGAGAGGGGACATGTTACCTGGAATAACAGGAGGAAGGATGCTGACTGTTTGGCAAAGAGAGGGGACATGTTACCTGGAATAACAAGAGGAAGGATGCTGACTGTTTGGCACAGAGAGGGGGCATGTTACCTGTAATAACAAGAGGAAGGATGCTGACTGTTTGGCAAAGAGAGGGGGCATGTTACCTGGAATAACAGGAGGAAGGATGCTGACTGTTTGGCAAAGAGAGGGGACATGTTACATGGAATAACAAGAGGAAGGATGCTGACTGTTTGGCACAGAGAGGGGGCATGTTACCTGGAATAACAGGAGGAAGGATGCTGACTGTTTGGCAAAGAGAGGGGACATGTTACCTGGAATAACAAGAGGAAGGATGCTGACTGTTTGGCACAGAGAGGGGGCATGTTACCTGGAATAACAGGAGGAAGGATGCTGACTGTTTGGCAAAGAGAGGGGACATGTTACCTGGAATAACAAGAGGAAGGATGCTGACTGTTTGGCACAGAGAGGGGGCATGTTACCTGGAATAACAGGAGGAAGGATGCTGACTGTTTGGCACAGAGAGGGGACATGTTACCTGGAATAACAGGAGGAAGGATGCTGACTGTTTGGCAAAGAGAGGGGACATGTTACCTGTAATAACAAGAGGAAGGATGCTGACTGTTTGGCACAGAGAGGGGGCATGTTACCTGTAATAACAAGAGGAAGGATGCTGACTGTTTGGCAAAGAGAGGGGGCATGTTACCTGTAATAACAAGAGGAAGGATGCTGACTGTTTGGCACAGAGAGGGGGCATGTTACCTGTAATAACAAGAGGAAGGATGCTGACTGTTTGGCACAGAGAGGGGGCATGTTACCTGTAATAACAAGAGGAAGGATGCTGACTGTTTGGCAAAGAGAGGGGGCATGTTACCTGTAATAACAAGAGGAAGGATGCTGACTGTTTGGCACAGAGAGGGGGCATGTTACCTGTAATAACAAGAGGAAGGATGCTGACTGTTTGGCAAAGAGAGGGGGCATGTTACCTGGAATAACAAGAGGAAGGATGCTGACTGTTTGGCACAGAGAGGGGGCATGTTACCTGGAATAACAGGAGGAAGGATGCTGACTGTTTGGCACAGAGAGGGGACATGTTACCTGGAATAACAGGAGGAAGGATGCTGACTGTTTGGCAAAGAGAGGGGACATGTTACCTGTAATAACAAGAGGAAGGATGCTGACTGTTTGGCACAGAGAGGGGGCATGTTACCTGTAATAACAAGAGGAAGGATGCTGACTGTTTGGCAAAGAGAGGGGGCATGTTACCTGGAATAACAGGAGGAAGGATGCTGACTGTTTGGCAAAGAGAGGGGGCATGTTACCTGGAATAACAGGAGGAAGGATGCTGAATTTTTGGCAAAGAGAGGGGGCATGTTACCTGGAATAACAAGAGGAAGGATGCTGACTGTTTGGCACAGAGAGGGGGCATGTTACCTGTAATAACAAGAGGAAGGATGCTGACTGTTTGGCAAAGAGAGGGGGCATGTTACCTGGAATAACAGGAGGAAGGATGCTGACTGTTTGGCAAAGAGAGGGGGCATGTTACCTGGAATAACAGGAGGAAGGATGCTGACTTTTTGGCAAAGAGAGGGGGCATGTTACCTGGAATAACAAGAGGAAGGATGCTGACTGTTTGGCACAGAGAGGGGGCATGTTACCTGTAATAACAAGAGGAAGGATGCTGACTGTTTGGCACAGAGAGGGGGCATGTTACCTGGAATAACAGGAGGAAGGATGCTGACTGTTTGGCAAAGAGAGGGGGCATGTTACCTGGAATAACAGGAGGAAGGATGCTGACTGTTTGGCAAAGAGAGGGGGCATGCTACCTGGAATAACAAGAGGAAGGATGCTGACTGTTTGGCACAGAGAGGGGGCATGTTACCTGGAATAACAAGAGGAAGGATGCTGACTGTTTGGCAAAGAGAGGGGGCATGTTACCTGGAATAACAGGAGGAAGGATGCTGACTGTTTGGCAAAGAGAGGGGACATGTTACCTGGAATAACAGGAGGAAGGATGCTGACTGTTTGGCACAGAGAGGGGACATGTTATCTGGAATAACAAGAGGAAGGATGCTCACTGTTTGGCACAGAGAGGGGGCATGTTACCTGGAATAACAGGAGGAAGGATGCTGACTGTTTGGCACAGAGAGGGGACATGTTACCTGGAATAACAGGAGGAAGGATGCTGACTGTTTGGCAAAGAGAGGGGACATGTTACCTGGAATAACAAGAGGAAGGATGCTGACTGTTTGGCACAGAGAGGGGGCATGTTACCTGGAATAACAGGAGGAAGGATGCTGACTGTTTGGCAAAGAGAGGGGACATGTTACCTGGAATAACAAGAGGAAGGATGCTGACTGTTTGGCACAGAGAGGGGACATGTTACCTGGAATAACAGGAGGAAGGATGCTGACTGTTTGGCAAAGAGAGGGGACATGTTACCTGTAATAACAAGAGGAAGGATGCTGACTGTTTGGCACAGAGAGGGGGCATGTTACCTGTAATAACAAGAGGAAGGATGCTGACTGTTTGGCAAAGAGAGGGGGCATGTTACCTGGAATAACAGGAGGAAGGATGCTGACTGTTTGGCAAAGAGAGGGGGCATGTTACCTGGAATAACAGGAGGAAGGATGCTGACTTTTTGGCAAAGAGAGGGGGCATGTTACCTGGAATAACAAGAGGAAGGATGCTGACTGTTTGGCACAGAGAGGGGGCATGTTACCTGTAATAACAAGAGGAAGGATGCTGACTGTTTGGCAAAGAGAGGGGGCATGTTACCTGTAATAACAAGAGGAAGGATGCTGACTGTTTGGCACAGAGAGGGGGCATTTTACCTGGAATAACAGGAGGAAGGATGCTGACTGTTTGGCACAGAGAGGGGGCATGTTACCTGGAATAACAGGAGGAAGGATGCTGACTGTTTGGCAAAGAGAGGGGACATGTTACCTGTAATAACAGGAGGAAGGATGCTGACTGTTTGGCAAAGAGAGGGGGCATGTTACCTGTAATAACAGGAGGAAGGATGCTGACTGTTTGGCAAAGAGAGGGGGCATGTTACCTGGAATAACAGGAGGAAGGATGCTGACTGTTTGGCAAAGAGAGGGGACATGTTACCTGGAATAACAAGAGGAAGGATGCTGACTGTTTGGCAAAGAGAGGGGGCATGTTACCTGTAATAACAAGAGGAAGGATGCTGACTGTTTGGCAAAGAGAGGGGGCATGTTACCTGGAATAACAGGAGGAAGGATGCTGACTGTTTGGCACAGAGAGGGGGCATGTTACCTGTAATAACAAGAGGAAGGATGCTGACTGTTTGGCACGGAGAGGGGGCATGTTACCTGGAATAACAAGAGGAAGGATGCTGACTGTTTGGCACGGAGAGGGGGCATGTTACCTGGAATAACAAGAGGAAGGATGCTGACTGTTTGGCACAGAGAGGGGCATGTTACCTGTAATAACAAGAGGAAGGATGCTGACTGTTTGGCACAGAGAGGGGGCATGTTACCTGGAATAACAGGAGGAAGGATGCTGACTGTTTGGCACAGAGAGGGGGCATGTTTCCTGGAATAACAAGAGGAAGGATGCTGACTGTTTGGCAAAGAGAGGGGGCATGTTACCTGTAATAACAAGAGGAAGGATGCTGACTGTTTGGCAAAGAGAGGGGGCATGTTACCTGTAATAACAAGAGGAAGGATGCTGACTGTTTGGCAAAGAGAGGGGGCATGTTACCTGGAATAACAGGAGGAAGGATGCTGACTGTTTGGCAAAGAGAGGGGGCATGTTACCTGGAATAACAGGAGGAAGGATGCTGACTGTTTGGCAAAGAGAGGGGACATGTTACCTGTAATAACAAGAGGAAGGATGCTGACTGTTTGGCAAAGAGAGGGGGCATGTTACCTGGAATAACAGGAGGAAGGATGCTGACTGTTTGGCAAAGAGAGGGGGCATGTTACCTGGAATAACAAGAGGAAGGATGCTGACTGTTTGGCAAAGAGAGGGGGCATGTTACCTGGAATAACAGGAGGAAGGATGCTGACTGTTTGGCACGGAGAGGGGCATGTTACCTGTAATAACAAGAGGAAGGATGCTGACTGTTTGGCAAAGAGAGGGGGCATGTTACCTGTAATAACAAGAGGAAGGATGCTGACTGTTTGGCACAGAGAGGGGGCATGTTACCTGGAATAACAGGAGGAAGGATGCTGACTGTTTGGCACAGAGAGGGGGCATGTTACCTGTAATAACAAGAGGAAGGATGCTGACTGTTTGGCACAGAGAGGGGGCATGTTACCTGGAATAACAGGAGGAAGGATGCTGACTGTTTGGCACAGAGAGGGGGCATGTTACCTGGAATAACAAGAGCAAGGATGCTGACTGTTTGGCACAGAGAGGGGGCATGTTACCTGGAATAACAGGAGGAAGGATGCTGACTGTTTGGCAAAGAGAGGGGACATGTTACCTGGAATAACAAGAGGAAGGATGCTGACTGTTTGGCAAAGAGAGGGGGCATGTTACCTGTAATAACAGGAGGAAGGATGCTGACTGTTTGGCAAAGAGAGGGGGCATGTTACCTGTAATAACAAGAGGAAGGATGCTGACTGTTTGGCAAAGAGAGGGGACATGTTACCTGGAATAACAAGAGGAAGGATGCTGACTGTTTGGCAAAGAGAGGGGGCATGTTACCTGGAATAACAAGAGGAAGGATGCTGACTGTTTGGCACAGAGAGGGGGCATGCTACCTGGAATAACAGGAGGAAGGATGCTGACTGTTTGGCAAAGAGAGGGGGCATGTTACCTGGAATAACAAGAGGAAGGATGCTGACTGTTTGGCAAAGAGAGGGGGCATGTTACCTGGAATAACAGGAGGAAGGATGCTGACTGTTTGGCACAGAGAGGGGGCATGTTACCTGGAATAACAAGAGGAAGGATGCTGACTGTTTGGCACAGAGAGGGGGCATGTTACCTGGAATAACAAGAGGAAGGATGCTGACTGTTTGGCACAGAGAGGGGGCATGTTACCTGGAATAACAAGAGGAAGGATGCTGACTGTTTGGCACAGAGAGGGGGCATGTTACCTGGAATAACAAGAGGAAGGATGCTGACTGTTTGGCACAGAGAGGGGGCATGTTACCTGTAATAACAAGAGGAAGGATGCTGACTGTTTGGCACAGAGAGGGGGCATGTTACCTGTAATAACAAGAGGAAGGATGCTGACTGTTTGGCAAAGAGAGGGGGCATGTTACCTGGAATAACAAGAGGAAGGATGCTGACTGTTTGGCACAGAGAGGGGGCATGTTACCTGGAATAACAGGAGGAAGGATGCTGACTGTTTGGCACAGAGAGGGGGCATGTTACCTGTAATAACAAGAGGAAGGATGCTGACTGTTTGGCACAGAGAGGGGGCATGTTACCTGTAATAACAGGAGGAAGGATGCTGACTGTTTGGCACAGATAGGGGGCATGTTACCTGGAATAACAGGAGGAAGGATGCTGACTGTTTGGCACAGAGAGGGGGCATGTTACCTGTAATAACAAGAGGAAGGATGCTGACTGTTTGGCAAAGAGAGGGGGCATGTTACCTGGAATAACAAGAGGAAGGATGCTGACTGTTTGGCACAGAGAGGGGGCATGTTACCTGGAATAACAAGAGGAAGGATGCTGACTGTTTGGCACAGAGAGGGGGCATGTTACCTGTAATAACAAGAGGAAGGATGCTGACTGTTTGGCAAAGAGAGGGGACATGTTACCTGGAATAACAAGAGGAAGGATGCTGACTGTTTGGCACAGAGAGGGGGCATGTTACCTGGAATAACAAGAGGAAGGATGCTGACTGTTTGGCACAGAGAGGGGGCATGTTACCTGTAATAACAAGAGGAAGGATGCTGACTGTTTGGCACAGAGAGGGGGCATGTTACCTGTAATAACAAGAGGAAGGATGCTGACTGTTTGGCAAAGAGAGGGGGCATGTTACCTGGAATAACAGGAGGAAGGATGCTGACTGTTTGGCACAGAGAGGGGGCATGTTACCTGTAATAACAAGAGGAAGGATGCTGACTGTTTGGCAAAGAGAGGGGACATGTTACCTGGAATAACAGGAGGAAGGATGCTGACTGTTTGGCACAGAGAGGGGGCATGTTACCTGTAATAACAAGAGGAAGGATGCTGACTGTTTGGCACGGAGAGCGGGCATGTTACCTGGAATAACAGGAGGAAGGATGCTGACTGTTTGGCACAGAGAGGGGGCATGTTACCTGGAATAACAGGAGGAAGGATGCTGACTGTTTGGCAAAGAGAGGGGACATGTTACCTGGAATAACAGGAGGAAGGATGCTGACTGTTTGGCAAAGAGAGGGGACATGTTACCTGGAATAACAGGAGGAAGGATGCTGACTGCGTGGCTCTGGCTGCAAATCATCATTCAAAAGATGATACGGCTCAGCGATCCAGGCCCTGTCTGTGTGGAAACACTGTCTGTCAGTCAGCACATTTACATGGTCCCTTGGCATCCTGTTAGTGCCTTGATGATCCCATTAATACTTGACCACATAAACGGCATCTTGTTTGCATAGTCGCAAGAGTTGCTTTAAATACCATCCAGAGACCGTTGAACACAATTTCTTTTTTATCAAATTTTTTTGTTGTTTTTTCTCCCATTTTCTCCCCAATTGTACTTGGCCAATTCCCCCTGCTGTCCCGGTCATTGATCCACCCCCTCTGCTGATCTGGGGAGAGCCATACACTGGTCCGAAAGCACCTATAGACTAGCTACACATATGTAACACATACTTCCTTCGATTCACGTGCAGTCGCCAGCTGCTTATTTCCACCTGACAGTGAGGGGTTTTACCGGCAGGACGTAGCACGTGGGAGGATCACGCTCAGTTCCCCTCCCCGCAAACAGGTGCCCAGACCGACCAGAGGAGGCACTAGTGCAGCGGCCAGGAGTCATACCCCACCGGCTTTCCATCCACAGACATGGCCAATTGTGTCTGGAAGAACATCTGACCAAGCCGGAAGTACCGCTACCGGGAATTGAACCCGGGTTTCCACAATGGTAGGCGAGTGCTTTTACTTCTACACTACCCAGACACCCCCAGAAGGTGAACACATGTTGGGCTACTGTACTGACTCAGTTGTGCATCATGCATGTAACCTCTGGAAGGTGAACACATGTTGAGTTACTGTACTGACTCAGTTGTGCATTGATTGCTTTGATGATTTGAGTTAAGGTGTGGACCAGTGATGGCATTCATGCACAAATGACATCACTGGTCCACACCTTAACTCAAATCAACTCTCAATAACTGTCAAACGAAATGAATGTCTGCAAAACTGTTTACAATTTTCGGATGTGTGCAAAATAAATCAGCATTGTGCCCCTTTAAACTGTCAGTAAAATATTTTACAAGGAATGATTCATTTTGTATTATCAGCAAAAAAAAGCAGACACCAAACAACACGAAGCACTTATGTGAATGCAGAAACTAGGGTCCCAAGAAGGGTGCAAGAATTGAGCCTTGAGGATGCTGCATCTTAATTTCTGGTTTTCAGTTCATTTAATGTCAATGCCAAAACCATTTCACTACAGTTTGATAAGACAAATCCTTTGTAGCTTTTTAACTCATTGAGTGCCATGGACGTCCTTCGACGTCCAATTAAATAGTGACGTAGAGTGCCACGGACGTCCTTCGACGTCCAATGCGTTTTTTGACGGTGGGACGTCGATCAAAGCCTTCCGCAGCTCCTGTACAACTATAGTAGCTATTGGAGGTCTATAACCTATTTTACAGAACCCTTAGGTGGCGACAGTGCTCTCCAGATTACAGAAATGTCAGGAATACACAGCCTGAAATAGCCTTGATCAAAGAGAACCCGCTCATGCTGCAGTCCAGAGCCATGTAGATTGTTCTGGCTGCAACTGACGGTGCGTGCGAACACAGTCAATCCGCGCACACAACTGAGTCCTTCTGCCTCTGTCTGTCTGTCAGCATAGTTTCTCCACATGATTAGCCGCTAGAAAAGCAGCAGCGCGACACTGAAAAGCCAAACCTTTCACTGCAGTCCGCGTGTGGCTTCTCCATGTTGCGCTGCCTGGGAGGCGGCGCACCAAAAGCATTCCGAAAATAGACGCTTGGTGCGAGGCTGTGTGTTACTAGTGTGGGGAGGAGTTTTCAGCTGAGGGGGGGAGGGGGGGGGGGGGGGGGGTGGGGCACGCAGGGCAGGACACAACTACACCACATCACTACATCAGAAAATATTATCTAGAGTCAGTGAATGTGCTTGAAATGCTGCATTTCACAAAAGGCTGAATATCTCAGCTTATAATTTGAAATGCCTGAAAACGCTGAAAACAACCTATCTTCTCCGGCTCATAACTAAAGAACGGAAAATGGTATCAATAAACTTTTTTTTGCTGATGATACAATAGAGTCTCCTTGTTCTTTTTGCGTGTTCGGTGTTTACATAGTAATATCACACAATATTCTGTGGGCCTCGAGAAATCACTGAAAACGCTCTGAAAACTCTGGCACTGGGAGCGTCCGTTCTCCAAAAGTGGCTGGCACTCAATGAGTTAATTAAGCTACATTTATATGTAGCTTATCAAAATTCATGAAACTGGAAGTATCACACTTAAGGAAATATTTGGGATTAAAATTGATTTGGGATTAAATGTTTATCCCTTGTCATTGTCATTGTTGGAACAAATGAACACCTGACTACCATTAGGACTTTTATGCAAATAGAATAATTTAAGGAAATAACAAGGCTACACAGGAATCGAAGCAGAAATTGTACAATTATTTGGAGTTAGGTCACTAGCAGGAAATCAAGTGAGTGGACAGACACATTGTCAGAATTGTAAATGCGACTTTATAGCCAGTGGGAGGGCATCTGCCACAAAAATGACATGTACTGACTTTCTGGTAGACAGTTCTTGCTGTTAGGGCTGCCAAATTTCAACTAGTGGTGAATATTAAAGAATGATTATACCCTTAGAATTTACTTTCCTATAATATAGCCGCTATAATGCAGGGGCTGGTGTCAGTCGTCATCCTTTCTGTCTCTCTCATTTCATGACACATCAGCCCACCTGTGGAAGCCGGTGCAAACTCCTGACTCCCACAGGCTCTAAAAGCAGAATATACAGACAGCGCTGCCTCTCACTGGTCTTCAACTTGGAAACACTGGGGCATCTGAGTAGTGTCGAGGCAAAAGCACTCGCCTACCACCGCGGAGACCCTGGTTCAATTCCCGGCAGCGGTATTGGTCAGACGTTCCTACAGACACAATTGGCCGTGTCTGTGGGTGGGAAGCTGGTGGGGAATGTCTCCTGGTCGCTGCACTAGTGCCTCCTCTGGTTAGTTGGGGTGCCTGTTCGGGGGGAGGGGAACTGGGGGGAATAACTTGATCCTCCCACATGCTACGTCCTGCATATTTTGTGATATTTCTTGTGTGCATATTTTGTCATGATTCGCCTGCACAACCATTGGCCTCTTTGGAACTCTGTTAGTTGCCTGCTGTTGCTTTGGAAGATCAAAGCGGTGATTGTCAGGCACCTTTATAAGGCTTTATATACTTCAAAGTTTAAGTCATTTTTCATGTCATGTTGCTATCAGATATCAGACAGCAATAGCTGTGAACCGTATTCAGGCATGTGAACCATTTGCTGCACCTGTGATTCTGCCTTTACTCTGTGCTGTGTAAAGAACTGGGAATCACCCAGTTCAAAGGTCAGAAATGACCCTGTGACAATGTGACATCACCTGAACTGGGATTTCCTACTTCGAAACTCATGGGAACCTCACCAACCCGACCTCAAAATCCAAGATGGCAGGTCCCACAGCAATTATTAGTGAAGGCTGTTGTATGCTGTTGTAATACACTTCAGGGTTTTCCATAAGCGCCAGCTGCTACAGTAGCTAAATGGCCAGACTTTAAAACATTCCCACCCGGCTACTTTCTTATAGTGACAATAACCAATATTGCAATACCGTGCTATTGACAAGCCAACCACGGTGAATGACAAGCAACCGCCACAACCGTGCTGTGTTATTGTGTGTAATTTAGAGGTGTTGCTTCGTGAGATGGCCTCTAGTTTCCCAAATGGGTGGAGTTTGGACCTTCAGTCCAATCGTGCTTAAACATGGCAAAAAGTGTTGAATCACAGCACTTCCCACACTCAGCGCAGCCCCCCTCCCTCCGCTGTGAGCAGAGATAGTAGTTATTGATATTCACATTAGCATGTGACGTACGTTACACCCCCCCAGCTGGCTACTATTTTCACCCAGCTGGACATTGCATCAGAATCAGAATCAGAAAGACTTTAATAAAGTCCCACTGATTGTCACACAATGTGTGAAATTTGTTCTCCGCATTTGACCCATCCCCTGGGGGAGCGGTGAGCGGCAGCGTGCGCCGCACTCGGGAATCATATGGTGATCTAACCCCCCAATTCCAACCCTTTGATGCTGAGTGCCAAGCAGGGAGGCAAATGGGTCCCATTTTTATAGTTTTTGGTATGACTCGGCCGGGGATCGAACTCACAACCTCCCAGTCTCAGGGCGGACACTCAGACCACAAGGCCACTGAGCTGGTGGTCTAATGATCCCCGGGGGGAAATTGGGACAAGTTACAGCTACTCCCACTCAGGCATGAATATCCACATAACACACATAGCATAACCCAGTATCACACAGTATCTCCCTAAATGTAAACAGTCAATACAATAAAGTAAAATTAATGCATTGTTATCAACTGTTATTGCTAACAATGGCTAGCCTGGCTTGAGCTAACCCCGGCTGGTTTTCTGTCTGTTTTACTGGAACGCGGTCAACTCTGGTGTGACATCACTCAACTGGGATATTCCTAGTTCCCAGTGCAACTGGAATGCGGCATAATTCACAACTAGTTAATTACTTATTTCCATGTTTGTGGAATTCATCTTGCTTCGGGACACCATGATACAGTCGTTATGGCTTTCTGGTTTTTAAATATATGCTGATGAATTATGATGTTCAAAAGCAGAAGTCATTCAAAGGTTTTCTTTTTTTCTTTTTTCTTTTTTTTGGTCTTAAATGTTTCTTTTATGAGTGATTTAGTTTTTATCATTACGTATTTCCTTTTTTCGTGTTTTTTTTTTTTTTTTTACTCTTTATTTTGTCAATTTTCCAAAATAGACAAAAACAGACAGGTATACACAAATAGAAACAAAACAATAATGCAAGTACAAATGGGGCAGCGAACATGAGGTCTTGTTAGAGAGAGGTATTCCAGGTGCAGATCTTCTTATATTAGTAACTTTGTTATTTCAAGTATGGAAGAGAGAGGAAAGAATGTTGGATGGAAGCGAGAGGACAAAGAGAGAGATACAAATAAAAATTAAAAATAAAGAACCCTAGCCAGTCTCAGATTCCTGCAGGTAACAGTCCCACTTTATCCAGAGGTTTTCCCCCTTGTCTTTCTGGAGGCGGAGAGTGAATGTCATCTTTTCCATAAGATGTATATGGTTGACGATTCCTACGAAAAGTCCAGCAGTAGGAGGGCTTCTCTGGAGCCAACACCTGGTGATAGCTTTTTTACATGCAACCAATAGTATTTTCAGGAGATAGGTGTCACTTTTACATAAACCATCAGGCATGATTCCGAAGTACAGTGTGAAAAAGGACATCTCAAAATCGAAACCCATTATTTTTTAAATCAAATCTCTCATGTCTTCCCAAAAGGGTTCGATATTTGGGCAGAGCCAAAATATATGAGCATGGCCCGCCTGTGTTGACCCACACTCCCGCCAGCAATGATGCTGAGATCCAGTGAATTTTGATTTTTGTTTTGGTGTTATAAAAAAGCAAATCAGGCTATTCCAGCCAAAGTCCCTCCAGGTCAGTGAGTTAGTGACAGAGCAATGAGCCTCCCAAGCCTGAAGCCACAGATCCTCCGATACTTCCACACTCAAATCCTTTTCCCAGCGCTGTCTCACATAATCTGTTGAGTTTTTATTCATTGATGTAATGGTGCTATACAGTTTACCAATAATTCTTCTTGTATCTTCCCCGTTATAAGCTTCTATAAAAGTGTGGATCAATCTTGAGAGAATTACAGGTTCGGGCCATTCAAAGGTTTTCAAGGAAGCAGGAAGGGGCTTGAGCATTCATTTAGTGTAGTATATAGGGGACTTATTAGACATGCTTTGAATGGTCTGGAATGATCTTTATTGAGCCAGAAGGCAGAAATAACTTCAAAGAATGAAACAGCCTTGAGAGTAATTGGTTCTGCTGTCTGCCTCGTCTGTGCGATCAACTTCCAAAACAACTGCACTTGTAAGTGAATCAAAAATTGTGGAAAATGTAAAAACATTTTATATTATTCATGTTTGCTTCGTATCAAACAGCCCGCACCTTCTGTGGAGATCAGAGTAAATCAGGTTTGCGATTGAAATACTGTATGTTGTGTGATATTTGTTTCTCTTTGATCCTATCCTCTCTACAGTGTCAATTTTAAGAGAGCAGCTGCGTTCTGTGTGCGCCGCATCCTCTCTGCCTTTCCTCTGTGGCGTGCGCGTCAACCTCGGACGGGACTCAGACTCCCCACATGGCGGAGTCTGAGAGACCGCCCTCTCCCCTGCTCCGGACAGGACAGGTATCCCCACATGGCGGAGTCTGAGAGACCGCCCTGTCCCCTGCTCCGGAGGGGACAGGTATCCCCACATGGCGGAGTCTGAGAGACCGCCCTGTCCCCTGCTCCGTACGGGACAGATATCCCCACATGGCGGAGTCTGAGAGACCGCCCTGTCCCCTGCTCCGGACGGGACAGGTATCCCCACATGGCGGAGTCTGAGAGACCGCCCTGTCCCCTGCTCCGGACGGGACAGGTATCCCCACATGGCGGAGTCTGAGAGACCGCCCTGTCCCCTGCTCCGGACGGGACAGGTATCCCCACATGGCGGAGTCTGAGAGACCGCCCTGTCCCCTGCTCCAGACGGGACAGGTATCCCCACATGGCGGAGTCTGAGAGACCGCCCTGTCCCCTGCTCCGGATGGGACAGTGTCCCCACATGGCGGAGTCTGAGAGACCGCCCTGTCCCTTGCTCCAGAGGGCACAGCCTGCCTCTCCGTCAGCATGACTCCCTCAGGGAAAGCAAAGCGAAGGCCTGACTGCTCGACAGACAGCAGAGAAATAACTTCCCACCAGGGTAAAATCATTGTCCTCACTTTGTCCAAGTGCAATAGCCATTCCCCTCATACCTCAAGGCTCTCAACGCTTCTTAAGTCATCATATGCCTCTGTGGTAGATTTAGTGACTGAGTACAAGGAGTTCGCCTCTGCCTCCCGATATGAAGCGAGTCTTCCTCCGGCCATATCTCTCTCTTACTGCGGTCCTCGGTCATATGAATAAGGATTGATTTTCTGACTACTTGTGGTGTTGCCTCTCACAGGCAAGGGCAGCAGCTACTGAGAGGGAGAGAGAGAGCCCCCCTCACCCCCCACCCCCCACCCCCCAGCCATAGCACTTTAAAAATGCACTCCGTAGGCCGGGCTCTGCAGTGCACGTCGTGCATACAGGTTCAACATCAGTGAGCTCTATGAGAAACTCAGAAAAGCTTTCCCAGCTGACTGCAGACAGCGGAGTGACCTTCTAAGTTGTGAAACCCCAAGTTCCTGGGAAACATGAGAGAGGGCCGCGGCCACAGGGGGAGAAACAGAGAGAGAGATGGAGTTGGTGAGAGAGAGAAGAGGAGAAAGCGAGCTGCCTACACTATGTAACAACAGTAATGACTGATACACTATGTAACAACAGTAATGACTGATACACTATGCAACAACAGTAATGACTGATACACTATGCAACAACAGTAATGACTGATACACTATGTAACAACAGTAATGACTGATACACTATGTAACAACAGTAATGACTGATACACTATGTAACAACAGTAATGACTGATACACTATGTAACAACAGTAATGACTGATACACTATGCAACAACAGTAATGACTGATACACTATGCAACAACAATAATGACTGATACACTATGTAACAACAGTAATGACTGATACACTATGTAACAACAGTAATGACTGATACACTATGTAACAACAGTAATGACTGATACACTATGTAACAACAGTAATGCCTGATACACTATGCAACAACAGTAATGACTGATACACTATGTAACAACAATAATGACTGATACACTATGTAACAACAGTAATGACTGATACACTATGTAACAACAGTAATGACTGATACACTATGTAACAACAGTAATGACTGATACACTATGTAACAACAGTAATGACTGATACACTATGTAACAACAGTAATGACTGATACACTATGTAACAACAGTAATGACTGATACACTATGTAACAACAGTAATGACTGATACACTATGCAACAACAGTAATGACTGATACACTATGTAACAACAGTAATGATGGGGTGGGTGTTTATTACAGCAGATGAAGGAAGTGGATGCTCAGCGAAAGTGAAGAGAATGCCTCTTCATTTCTATGCTTGGGTATTAATCATGCAGATAAAGCCTGCGTTAGTATTCTGAACGCAGGTGCACTGAGGCTGCAGTGTGGCTTCAGTTCCTGCAATAAAATAAACGATGTGTATCGCCATGGCTGACCGTGATCAGGGGGATTGACTGTAATTCACCGGTGTTTGTGGCTTCAGGAGCCCAGATATATGATTTAATTAGTCCTATAGGAGAACAGGCTGTCTATTTAACCTTGACAAACAAAGCTATTGCTGTCATTTTGAGCAGAGAATTGGTTAGGGCGAGCCGAGAGGCATTCATTTCATGCCTTCCTTCCTCACTATTCCCTCTGGATAACAAGAGCTACATGTTATCAGTTGCAAAAGAAGATTGTAAATCCATAATTTCAGGAGGAGCTGCTGCATGCTGTTAATTGTTGTGATGTAGACTGTGCCCTGAAAGACTGGGGAGAATGTTAATTGTTGTGATGTAGACTGTGCCCTGAAAGACTGGGGACAATGTTAATTGTTGTGATGTAGACTGTGCCCTGAAAGACTGGGGAGAATGGGGAATCGTCTGCTCTGACATTTCCATGTCTCTCAACAAGCCTCCTCAAAGATAAAAGGGTGAGATTGTGCATTTAATATAAAGAAAGGCCCTTCAAGTCTTAAAAAAAAGCTAAAATATTGTCCTTCAAATATGAAACAACGGCACAACAACCTCTCTGTGGCTGTTGACAGTGGTTCCAGCGTGATCTTCCACTGGTGATACCAAACAGATGCAACCTATGTTGCCCCTGGCCTTCCAACAAACACCAATAGATCTTATGTGTACACTTAGCACAGTGGAAGGCCATGAACAAATGGGCAGAGGAATAATAAATTGCTGGAGGGGAAGAGGGTTGAGTTGAGCTGTGGAGGATGTGTGGATGGATGAATCGTCTTGATGGAGGAGTCGAGCAGAACACGGTTTGGCAGCTGCTGAATAACATGCAGCATTGAGCTCCAATGTAATTCATGGAGAGATCACAGAACTGTGAAATTATTTGACTGTGTTTGCAGACTTTGATGTTTGACCCCCCCCCCCCCCCCCGTTTAGCCTATAATCTCTAATTTACAATCCATTTCTACATTACTGCTTATGCATTTTCAACCAAAATGTGTTTCCCAAATATTAGCTAGAGATGCATATGTTGCAAGGTGAAGGTTCCTCCGTGTAATTGCTTTTCCACCATGGGATTCGCAGAGAAAGAGCCCTCATTGAACCTGGTAGGAACATTACATGATGAAACATGGACATACGGTATTGAGCGATTGCAGTGAACAGTGGTCTGCAGGGAGCAGCCAGATGGTCAGAAACAGCAGTGCAGCAATATTGGGATCACCCACCTTTACCTCTGTTATTATGAACATGAAGACACGTGCAAGCAATAGCGGGGTCACATCCTTGATATGTTCCTGCTCGGTGTTATTAAACCATTTATTATGTACAAATAAAATACTTACACCTCGTAAGTCCAAAGTGTCTGATGCGCAGAGTGTTTACAGCCCAGGCTCATTTGGATAGGCCCGCAGATGGCAGCAGATAAGGATACATCTTTGATAGTGCAGCACAGTCCAGCGCTTGCACATTTTGCATGCTCATGTTTCAGGGTATTTGTCCATTAATAGCTGTGGCCAGTGCACTGATTTCCCCATTCTTTCTAGTTGATTACCCAAGCAGTTGCATTTAGCCCAAGGAGAAGTGAAGGGCACCAGCCAAGCATAGCCATGGGGAGCAGACATCCCACATGGCACCCATTTATTCAAATAGCTGCCATTTCACTATGAAGATTAATGCCATTCTCACCTCTCACCCTTACATTAAAGGATTATACCCACAAATGTCCCATTAGTAGATGTAGCAATGTTAACATTCCATACTGTATATTTGTAATTTTACTGGACTCCAACTTTGTCTGATAGGTAGAGGTGTGACCAAGTCTAAATTTGGATTACCATGTGTAACCCGCTTTGTGTAGTCCCCCGTAGCTGGGGATCGAACCGGCAGCCTCCGACTAGCAAGGAGGCTAAAGCCATATGGCTCTATTCACCTTATGTACACCGCCCACTTGACCGAGTTGTGTTACAACTTCCTGTTCAAAACACCGTCTGTTTCACCTGCTCAAACCTAGTCTGACTCACTGGTGGCTTTTTATACAGTAGGGGTCTGCACACAGCTAAGACAATGAACACAATATAAGTGCTGTACTGTCACAGGAAGTGTAAACACAATAGGAAGTAATTGGCTGATCCCTGCGTTGGAACATAAGGTGAGTAACGTCTTTCTCTTCGGGAGGGGACGACCGCTGGCTACCGTGACACATGTCAAGTCCATGTCATTAATGGCAAGTTTCAAGTCTAAATGTAGAACACCAAGTTAAGTCAGAGCAAATCCAGCGAGTCCAGAATACATTTTATATCTTAAAGAAAACACAAGAGCTGTTTTGACAAGATACATACAGAGTCTGCTCTCCTAAATGACAGTTTTGTTGTTATTGTTTTGTCCCTGACCCCGGCCTGCTCTCTGTCTCTGTTGCCAGTCTGCTCCCAGTTCTCCCGAGGAGTCTACGCCATCTTTGGCTTCTACGACAAGAAGTCCATGAACACGCTGACGTCGTTCTGTGGGGCGTTGCACACCTCCTTCATCACGCCCAGCTTCCCCACTGACGCCGACGTGCAGTTTGTCATCCAGATGAGGCCCGGCTTGCGAGGAGCAGTCCTCAGTCTGCTCAACCATTACAAGTGGGAGAAGTTCGTCTACCTTTACGACACAGAGAGAGGTAAGAGCTGCCTTCTCTTCAAGTAAAACACACACACTGCTGCGAACACCGCAAACTAACATTCAGCATGTACACAGCAATGTGCATCCTGGTGGCTCACCTGGTAGCACGCGTACGACGGAGGCTCGGTTCTTCGCGCGGCCGACGCGGGTTCGAATTCGACCCGAGGTCCTTTGCCTCATGTCATCCCCTCTCTCTCTCCCTGCCTTTCCTGTCTGCCTACTGTCCTATCTGAATAAAGGCAAAAATAATACCGTAAAACTTCAAATAGACGCCGAGTCCCATATAGACGCCAGGTCTGGAAATAAGTTTTGGTAAATAAACGCCCGGGCTACTATTTGGAGTTTTACTGTATTTAAAAAAAGCATGTAGCCTACAAGACAAGAAATCTCCGTCGTAAGTCATTTAGTATAGTATTGAGTCCTAAAATTATAATTTTCTTCAAACAAGTGAAGAAATCTGTCAATGGGGTTAGGTCATTTTACTTCTTTTCAAATGCAAATCAACTTATTTCAAGGATTTTGTAGAATCAAGTGTCATTTTCTTGATATTCTGCGAAGTGAAGCTACATTGGAAACAAGTGGTTATCTCACCTCATTGGCAGAATCTTTCTCTTGTTTTAAGAACAACTAGATTTTTAATGGATGAATACAGCATGAGACTAAATGACATGTTAAAATGGATGTTTTTTTTTGCAGTGCACTATTTCATTTTGCTTTCCCCTACCCATGTAGGTCATCTCAGCCTAAATGTGAAGAAAGTAAGTGGTCACATTAGACGCGTTATTATATAGACTGCAACTGCATGTATATCACCGCAGTCTTCAATATGAAAATCCCTCATCCCCAATCCTTATTCTAAGTGGTCTAATACATTTTAATCTATGCCAGTAATGATCCTAAATTGCTTCAATATGTGACTGAAGGCCACTCAGAGAGGCAGTCAATAGCTCCTTGCTCCTGACGGAGTGAGTCATTCACAGGTGCTGCCGAGCCGGCGCTGTGGTGCCACTCTGAGCAGCTCCAAACGCCTCGCTCTCTAATCCTCAGCACTCCCTCATTATCATTCAACTCTAATTGGATGATATAAAGACATACAGTAGCACAACATACTTGCCACTTCGCCATGTACTTGATGGCCCCTCGCTCCCCTGATGTAGGCCAACTATTTACAGACACGGGCCTTCGTAGTCCTCCAAGGGTCACAGCATCTGGAGAGGCTGGGCTAAGAAAGAGAACCAGTGGCGTAACGATCTGTGTGTGATGATTCTCGACCACAAGCAGACTGCGGCCTGTTTACAAGGAGATGTGTGCTTCACAGGAAAATAATTACACTTAGATGTGTTCTTGTGTAATGTCTTGTGCCACTGTTTCTTGAGCAGTGTCTTAATACTGCTAGTACATGAGCTTTCCATCCTGTTTGATATGTCACATTGTCTATATGCTTTTGCCTTATGTAAGTGATGTATTATGTCTTTCAAAGGGATGTGTAGATGTACAGTAGAGGTCCTGGGAGCGTACCTATGTTCCCCGGGTTCTATGTTCCCCGGGTTCTATGTTCCCCGCTCCTGCTAAAAAGGGTTCTATGTTCCCCGGGTCCTATTTTCCCCGCTCCCGAAAAAGGGTGCTATGTTCCCCGGGTCCTATGTTCCCCGCTCGTATGCGTAAAGTTGGCGAGTGCAAACCGCAATATCTCGAGGTTGTGAGACTTCATTGACAGCCTGCATGAGGGAAAGCTCGAGTCTATAGGCTCAGATGCACACATTCGAGTCCAACAGTAAAAATAAATTATAAGTTGGTGACTGCGCGGCGGCAGCAGCAGCAACATGCTATCCATAATATTACATTTTTCAGAGAGAGAGAGAGAGAGAGAGAGAGAGAGATCAATATTTGCAACATTGACGCAGCACAAATCGTCTCTGCCTATATAACCCACAGACATGCACAAGTTCTGTAAAGCCATTCAAATAAATTGTTTAATTTAGCTTGATATGTTTCCCAATGTTTTTTTTATATTATATATTTTTTATTTCATTAATAGAGCATGTGGACTTATAGGCAACGAAAACAAATAGGCCTGCTTTAATGGCTTTCTTTAGCGGATAAATCACCTCCACCGACAGCTAATAGGTGGCAGTTTCTCACCAGTTCTTACTTAGACTACTTTGAATACCAAAATATAATAGCCTGGGGCTAGGCTACATATCAAGCGAAATTAAACAATTTATTTGAATGGCTTTACAGAACTTGTGCATGTCTGTGGGTTATATAGGCAGAGGCGATTTGTGCTGCATCAATGTTGCAAATATTGATCTCTCTCTCTCTCTCTCTCTCTCTCTCTCTCTCTCTGAAAAATGTAATATTATGGATAGCATGTTGCTGCTCCTGCTGCTGAATGTGTGCATATATCTGAGCCTATAGACTCGAGCTTTCCCTCATGCAGTCTGTCAATGAAGTCTCACAACCTCGAGATATTGCGGTTTGCACTCGCCGACTTCACGCATACGAGCGGGGAACATAGGACCCGGGGAACATAGGACCCTTTTTCGGGAGCGGGGAACATAGGACCCGGGGAACATAGGACCCTTTTTCGGGAGCGGGGAACAAAGAACCCTTTTTAGCAGGAGCGGGGAACATAGAATCCGGGGAACATAGGCATGACCCCAAGGTCCTCTGTGTGCAGCCTGTGCTGCTAAATGTGTTGAAGCGTTCAGTACTGTGCAGCCTGTGCTGCTAAATGTGCTGAACCGTTCAGAACTGTGCAGCCTGTGCTGCTAAATGTGTTGAAGCGTTCAGTACTGTGCAGCCTGTGCTGCTAAATGTGCTGAAGCGTTCAGTACTGTGCAGCCTGTGCTGCTAAATGTGCTGAAGCGTTCAGTACTGTGCAGCCTGTGCTGCTAAATGTGCTGAAGCGTTCAGTACTGTGCAGCCTGTGCTGCTAAATGTGCTGAAGCGTTCAGTACTGTGCAGCCTGTGCTGCTAAATGTGCTGAAGCGTTCAGTACTGTGCAGCCTGTGCTGTTAATGTGCTGAACCGTTCAGTACTGTGCAGCCTGTGCTGCTAAATGTGCTGAAGCGTTCAGTACTGTAGTGCATTTAAACTATTTTTACACTGACATTGAACATTTCTAGGACAAGAGCTTTCCGTTCTCGCTTCACTCGCCTCACTTACGCTTCACTTTATGTATTTCCATGGCTGCTGGGTGTTTTATCCACTGCTCGCACATGCAACAGATTGGCCGCCGATTCTCACTGAGCCATTTTGTGAATTTTTGAAGTGTGCTGTGCGAGGATTGGTTTTGTTGTAGCCAGTTTTCTGAAGGAAGCGAGTATGTTTGGCATGAAACAAATAATCCCTTCCTTTAACATAGAGAGAACAGAGATCCTTCCATAATTGTGATTTATAAATTCAGTGTCGTGTTTGACCTCATTTAGGAAGTGGTTATTGCTTGCAAATTTGGGGGAGGGTGGGTGGGGGGATTTGGCAGATTGCAGAAGCTGATAATTGTTTGGCTGGCGTGTTTGAGAAAAAGTGATTACGGAGGTTATTTCTCTCTTGGGCATGATCAGCCTTCCCACACGTCCTGATCTGGCCCTTGTGCTGCTCGGCTTAGGTGGCCACTTTCACCTAGCTGCTGTGTCTGGGCTGGAGTGTCTCCATCTGCAAGAGTCTGCTGGTCTCCACAGCGTGACACAGTGTCAAAGTCATGCTGGTCTCCACAGCGTGACACAGTGTCAACACAGTCATTTGGGATGGCTTCCCACAGCTTGTGTTTGCTGAGAGGCTTGGTGGACATCGTACTCTGGCTGCCAGTCCCTGCCTTCTCCTCACATGTCAACGCTCTGGAGCAAGATAGTCACTTCAATCTTCATTATAAGAGGAGGGCTGTGCTTAAGACTAGCAGGGGACATTCAAGAGTTGTTTGTGTGACTGTGTATCGGCAGCTTGTGAGAGAATACAACAGCAGTGTTTTACAGTGATTTACTCCTGTGGGTTAACACACCTGAACAGAGCATTTGAACTAACCCTACCATGTCAGCTTGAAATAAGAAAAATCATTCAAATGAACATTTAAATGCCCTGCTGTGGATAAGTGCATCCTGCCTTCACCTTGAAAGTGATCTTTATCATGGCCTGAAGGCACAGCTATCACAAAAAGTCCTCTTTCCTGGCTATATGATGGCTTTGACTAGAAATAGAAAATACATGTTCAGAGATCCTATTCTACCCCATGCATGAAACATCCACTTCATTTTCAGTGTGATTTTGGATCAATCTCTTTTCAATTTGGGAATCATACCTGGCTCCCACTACATGGGATATTCAGAGCTGCTCTTTAAAGGAATGGGAGTTTGTTACCTTTCCATGCAGTTCTTGAACAGCACCTGTAGTCCCTCTAGTAGGATCAACAATATATACCAAGTTTGATGGTGTTACGTCAATAAATTCAGAAGTCATACCGGTATGGCTTTTTGTGTGACGACACACCCACAACCACAGCCCCCTTTGGCCAGTTGGCAGGGGCAGTTTTAGGATTAGATGTTTGGCGGGGCTCGGCCCCCAAACCGAATATCCTGGACTGCAAACCCCCTGGGGGGGTCCGGGGGCATGCCCCACCGGAAGATTTTTTTTACTTTTTAAAGTAAAAATGAATAAATCTGGTGCACTTTGAGAGCAAAATGAAGAGGCAAGATCTCTGAAGAACTACACACATCTCATTAATATCCTCTTTACTGTTCTGTTGCTTTACAATGATGATGAAAAAATAATAGTCTCACTATATATATTCTGCATACAGGTAGAATGGTAGGTAGAATACTGCTTGCTTAAATACAATGGCGCAGGGAAGAACTCAAGTACAAAGTAACATTTGCTTTGTAGCCATAAACAAAAGTAAAATAATAAAATAACAAAAGGGGAATTTCCTAACTTTGTTTGGAATGATGCTCAGGATGTGATTATCCGAGAGCTCACAATAGGTCATTTTATACAGTATAAGGTCAAGTAAAAAAAAACAAAATCATCACATTTTGAAATGGTTACTATGAGGCCATATCGCATCACACATCATGTGGTTAGGCTCTTTGGAATCACAATTATACAATTCCATGACTGTTTTGGCACCACAGTGTGCAGAAATAGGGAAACAAAAAAGGCAAGAATAACATATTTTCACTGCATGCAGAACACTGTCTTTAGGACCCTGGAGCTCATATACCCTATGTAGCTGACATATGTCAAACATGGCTGTAAAGCTAAGGCCATGTCCACACGGAGACGGAACCGATCTTTTTTTTTCGTTTAAGAAAAGTTTTCCATAAACACGGAATCGTTTCAAGAAATGTGTGTATCCACATGAAACCACTGAATACCACTGAAACCGCTGTAGTATATATGCCAGGCCGGTAAGTGGCGCTGTAACGCTGCCACAAAGTACACCAAAAACAGAGAATAAGACAATCTCGTCAATAATGGCATTCAACCACTAGGGGCGCACAGAGTCTATAATGTGTATCTCACTGTAGCGAGCAGGTTAAACCCTTGGCTTTGCGGGGTACTATTAGTAGCCTCTGTATCTCAACTCTAGACGAGGTTTGCCATGTCGATGAATAAAATGATTAAACCTATACAGGCAAATGCAGAGCTGTTCAACAGGGCTGATAGTCTCCCTGTAGCCTACAATATAGAACGTTAACTATCGGTGACGTTCCTGATACCAGCCACTTCCATGATCTTTAGACATATATTGCAAACACATCCCAGTGTATTGGCCACTCCTGCAAATTACAGCACAGGCTAAATGATGCAACATAAATATACATTATATAAAGTCATGGCATAAATGTGTTTTTATTGAAAAGGTGGCGTCAAGTAAGCTAAAGTCTTGTTCGAGTGGAAGTCACAGTGTGGTCGTCAAACCTATCGCTTCACTATATACATTGTATTTGCGAGGGCTATATATAGAGCATCCCGAGGATGTGTGTTACACTCAGGGTTTACATTTCATTTCATTTCATTTTGTCCAATATTCAAATATTCCAGAATTGCATGTTGTATTAAAAATAAATATTATTTCTATCTAACACGTTTAGCCTGATTTTGTTTGTGTTATTTTAAAAACTTAGCCGCCGCTAAGCTTTCTGGGAAATATCCGATGAAGGGAGGGAAGGGGTGGATGAAAAGAGGCAGCTGTGGAGAGGCTCAGTAGCTGTTGCTGGCCGAGAGAGGTGGGGCTATGGCGTCATCGGTTCAGGAAAGATGCGTATGGGTTGTAAACACAGAAATGCAAGGGTGGCGTCTTCAGATTTGTTCACTCTGGGACCCGGTTTCAAAAATTAGCGTATTCTCCCAGAACGTATACTCCCAGAACGCTGGTTCCATCTGGACGAAACATCCATACGAGAAAAAATGTTAGCGGATACACCTAAACTCGTCTCCGTGTGGACATGGCCTAACACTCATGTTGTTCTAATTAGCACAATTTCATTCAGATATCTTGATGTGAGAGGTCAAGGGACCCAATTGAGTAGTCATGCCCATTTACATTTGTCAAAGATTTTGCCGACTTTGGAGCTATGTTACACCCGCTTCCCAGCGAGCTAGCATAACATGGCTGGTACCTACAGATTAGTCTGGATGTCTAGTATTTTTTGGGTGGGCTCAGATGATTTTTGGGTGGGCTCAAGCCCCCCCAAAAAGGGTCTAAATACGCATATGCCAGTTGGTATGACACGTTAATCAGTTCTTCTTTGCCCCACAATAAATCTTTCCACAAAGTTTTGTGCAAATCTATTCGTAACTTTTTGAGATAACCTGCTAACCAATAAGCAAAATCATAAAAATGCATAAACACACACAGACTGCACATTGAAGGCATCAAAGACAACACATTTATCCTATACTGTACATACTGGTAACACATCATCGCTGTCCTCATCGCTCTTGACCCGGGGGGCGGGTGGACATCTGGGCATTACCAAACCAAGTAGTGTGTCACTTCCACTTCATGACTTAATATACATTAGACGTTTGCGTGCTTGTGTCGTTGCCGTCCAAATGAAGGACTACAATCTAATGACCAAAGCTTTTCCTTCTTTCTCCCACCACTCTGTCACTTTGGGGGAGGATTTGCATTGGGTGTGTAATCACACTGCACTGGCTGCTGCTGAATGTCTGCTTGGTTTCGTCTCCGCAAGGAAACGTCTGATTAATTGCGCCGTGCTAAATAGCTGCACTCAGCAGTCAGGCACACAGGCTCATTAACATAGAGTGGGTGAGAGAGACAGAATGGCACGAAGCAGCTGTTCCGCTCCGTGAGCACCTTACTGCACCCACACTTACCCCCACACACACACACACACACACACACACACACACACACACACACACACACACACACACATACACACACACACACACACACACACATACACACGCTGTGGATAACAGTGATTTCCTCCCAGTCCCAATACTGGGAATGTGGCATCAGCCGTGCACTGGAGTTGCATCGATAAAGCTCTTCTGCTTCAGGAGAGCTGTTTTTCTCCTTGCTCAAAGACTCCATTATCACTGGATTTCAATGGAGC
Organism: Poromitra crassiceps; assembly: GCF_964638095.1. Taxonomy (NCBI): domain Eukaryota; kingdom Metazoa; phylum Chordata; class Actinopteri; order Beryciformes; family Melamphaidae; genus Poromitra; species Poromitra crassiceps. The sequence continues at coordinate 29,493,716 of NC_139623.1, read as the reverse complement.
GCAAAAAACGACTTTGTTTTCCATAGGACTACGGTATTCACCTTATGTAGCCCCGCCCACTTGACCCAGTTGTGTTATAACTTCCTGTTCAAAACACCGTCTGTTTTACCTGGTCACTAGTACTGTACTGTCACAGTAACTGGCTGACCCCTGTGTTGGAACATAAGGTGAATACCTGAAAAAATAAACTATAAAAAAAAATACTTAAAAATAAAAGTACTTATGTGCTCTTGTTTCTTCTGTGGAGAGTGTATATATTTAGCTCCATATTTACATCAGCAAGGATCCTATCTGACTTAACAACCCGTTCTCACTCCGAGCGCGTAGCATATTGACGCTTTGTCCCGTCCCTTGTGCGTCGCTTGTTACTAACATGGTACCCTTGAGCGACCCATGAAACGACTTGGGCTTTCTGACTAAACTCACCCCCCATGCCTAAACCTAACCTCCCCCAGACCCTAACCCTAAACCTAACCTCTCCCACCCCCCACGCCTAAACCTACCTCCCCCCAGACCCTAATGGGGGAGCAGTTGACTAATGGGGGAGCAGTTAGGCTAATGGGGGAGCAGTTGCCATAAGCGTCAAAGATGACTTCCATGGGTTTGCATTGAGTTTAGTCGGAAAGCCCAAGTCGTTTCATGGGTCGCTCAAGGGTACCATGTTAGTAACAAGTGACGCACAAGGGACGGGACAAAGCGTCAATATGCTACGTGCTCGGAGTGAGAACGTGTTGGACTTAAGGTGCCTACACATTAATCCTAATAAAAATTTGAAATTAAATTAAATGAAATTATCCGTGGTAAAACAGCTCTGCACACCCACTGTCCTGTTGTTTTCCTATGGGGGAAGAGCGGCACTTCTCAACTAGGCAGCAGCACTGCCCTTGGCGACACACACAGCTTGATTTTGCCACTTTGCTCTGCGCTCAAAGTTCAAAATATCTCAACGCTGACCTACTGATCGATGACCTTTCATGAGCGCAACCAATCAGAGCAGAAGGAGATAGCTGCTGTATGTGACATAGTGCCAGAGGCAGATTTGCGCTCCGCTCACCAGATCGCTCTACTTACCCTTAGAGTAGAACCAATTGTGGCCGTCTGGGTAGTGTACAGGTTAAAGCACTCGCCTACCACTGTGGAGATCGGGTTCAAACCGGCAGGGGTACTTCCGGCTTGGTCAGGTTTTCCTACAGACACAATTGGCGTACAGTATCTGTGGGTAGGAAGCCGGTGGGGTGTGTGTCCTGTTCCGGGGGTGGGGGAGGGGAACTGGTGGGAATAGCATAATCCTCCCACGTGTTATGTCCTGCCAGTGAAACTCCTTGCTGTCAGTTGAAAAGAAGTGGCTGGCGTCTGTAACATGTATCGGAGGAAGCATGTGCTAGTCTACAACTCTTCCCAGATCAGCAGAGAGAGAGTTGAACGAATTGCAAATTCTCTGTGGGAATCCGATTGCCTCTAGATTTACAGTCGGGCCTGGACCGCGTTTGAAAAAGGTTGTTGAGATGCTGTGTGTCACTGTGAGGTGACCTCATCAGTGGTGAAAACCTCAACGGGGTGCGTGTGCGCTCACTGAGAAGTTACAGCCTAGCTTAGCTCTGTCTGAGTGCTTCTGTATGAAGCAAACCTCCGCTGCTCTGGACAGCCCACTCCACTCTGCCACAGGCCAAAAATGGCACCAGTTGATCCTGGTACATCCACGCATGCAGAGGCAGCGCGGCCTGAAAACAACACCAAACGCCTTGGTAGCTGCTAGCTGACGTTCTACTTTTTGTTGTTCAGCCTACACAATCATATGTACTGTATGAATTATTGATGTGGAATACCTGATCCTTTTCCCCACAAGTTTCAGACCTTGGAGGGAAAATTACAGCAGATTAATAGGGAAGTGAGAATTTATGAATTTTGACATGATTTATATTCCTCTGGCTGTATTTGTATTCCTAATTAATTGAAAGATGACTGTAGACTCACTCCATCATAAAGAACAAATATAAATGAGGACAATCTGTTATTATCAACATGATTACTCTTGGGCGTCCGGGTAGTGCAGCCATATACCTACCAACATGAGGGATGTGTTCGAGCCCCTGCGTTACCTCCGGCTTGGTCGGGCCGCGGCGTTCATACAAGCACAATTAGCTGTGACTGCGGGTGGGAAGCTGGATTAAGGGTATGTGGCCTGGTCGCTGCACTAGTGGCTCTGGTCAGTCAGGGTGCCTATTTGGGGGGAGCGGAACTGGGGGAAATAGCGTGATCCTCCCAAGCGCTACGTCCTGCCGGTGAAACTCCTTGCTGTCAGGTAAAAAGAAGCGGCTGGCAACTGCATATGTATCAGAGGAGGCATGTGCTAGTCTGCAACTCTTCCCAAATCAGCAGAGGGGGTGGAGCAACGACCGGGACAGGGAATTGGCCAAGTACAATAGAGAGCCGCAGGGATGACGTATTTTTGTAGTCGGAACGCGGAAGTCCCGGACTTCCTGGTTCTTCACTGTTTCTGCCTATGGGATTTTTGAATGGGTTTTTGGCGCGATGCTTCAAATAAGGTCTGTGGGCAACGCAAGCTTAATCAAATGCGAACCAGTGTTCAGCGGGATAATCTTCACACATGAGGACTACTTTCATGAGTTTTGAAGCGTAAATGCGAGCCCTAGAAGTAAAAAGCTTGTGCTAAGCTAATCCAGAACTACACACAGTGTCGCATAGGCTTCCCCGTCACGTCACCACTCAACCTGGAGTGTTGATGTGTGCGCTGCTGTGCACTGATTACCCCTGGCTGAACGGGCTGAACCAGGTGAGGGAAAGAGAATTTCCGTGTTCGTCCTTTGAAGTGATGACATTATTGACGTATAATATCCCCGTCGACTCAACAGTGTAGTCTCATTTAGACGTTTGCTAGCTAGCCGCCCTTTTAACGGCACGTAAAAGCTTAAAAACTCATAAAAATGGTCCTCATGTGTGAAGATTATCCTGCTGAACACTGGTTCGCGTTTGATTAAGCTTGCGTTGCCCAGAGACCTTATTTGAAGCATCGCGCCAAAAACCCATTCAAAAATCCCATAGGCGAAAACAGTGAAGAACCTGGAAGTGTTAGCATCGATGTTTTCTGGACTCATTCCTTGGGCTCTCTATTGCAGAGAAAATGGGGGCTGGGGGGGGATGTGAAAAAACATGATTACTAAATCCCAGAGGTGGAAAGTACAAGTACTTGAGTGGTTTTTGTACTTAAGTATTTTTATAAACGCTATACTTTTACTCTTACAGGAGTAATTTTAATACTAGATATTGTACTCTGGTACTTTTAAATGTACACTGAGTAAATTCAGATTTTTTGTTTTGCATACCGCACTATGAAAACAGTATGGTAGCATTTTCGACTGCTTGCTAACAGGTCCAGAATCACTTCTGCATTTAGGGAGCGCCCAAATGGTGGCTTGCGCTCAAGACTGGGCAATTGAATTAAACAGGTGTAGACAATCAAATTGTAATAATCCCCATTGTCAGATTAGTTCAGAAATCTCACTTTCATTTGACACTGCTGATTAGGGGTGCTCCAAAAAATAGATTCTGAAAGGATCGCGATTCTTAATGGCACGATTCCTGGATCGATTCCAAACTCCCAAGAATCGATTCTTAAAATCGTAAAAAAAAAAAAAAAAAAAAAAAATTACAGTGTACCTGAACGCAACATGCAAGATACCAGCTGAATAAATGTCCAAATGTTCATGTCATTTGTGTACTGTACTGCCACGGTGCCACCACCTCTTGCACTTAAGAACTCTGGTTAATGTATTCCCCCCAAAATCTATAAATCCTTCTCAAAGTCTACAGATCCCCCCCAGCCTATAAATCCATCTTATCTGAAGAACATAAGGGGGGAATTCCCCCCTAGTTTGCAAAATGAATTTAGGCCCTGACTGTAATACAGAAGTTGAATTTGAAGTTCAGCATTAATACATTTGTCATTTTTTGTCTTATATTTACCTTTGTGTGTTATTGCAATATAAAACTACATAATTGAGAATCGATTCTAGATTCTGGAATCGAGAATCGTTGGAATCGAGAATCGTTGGAATCGAGAATCGATTCTGGAATCGGATCGTGACCCCAGGAATCGGAATCGGATCTGATCGTGGCTTAGCCGGATCGGAGCACCCCTACTGCTGATATAGCATAGCAAAATGCACATGTACTCTATGTGATTGGGATATTGCTGCTGCTAGCAGCTCTAACTCTTCTGGCAAAGGAGAGAATCACCAAACTGAGCTGCATCTGAACGAGCTGTTCAGTATGAAAGACAAGACAGACAAGACATGTGCTGGACGTGTGAAATGCATTAGGGTAAATAATTAAAATAAAGCATCTTTAAAGTAACACAAATGTACTTGAGTACTTTTAAAAACTTTACTTTTTACTCCTACTGGAGTAATTTCCTGGACTAGTACTTTGCATCTAGGTATCTCTCTGATTGGCTCTGTCCAGGATGCATGCATTTCAAAACTGGCAAAAGGGGATATTGAGCTTTGTGTACTTTGATGATTTCCAACCAGAAGGACACGATCTTTGTGCACCAGGTCTGTAGGAAAGGTTTAGAAAGGGTGTTCAGGGAATCAAACACCACCATGGTGCAACTGTCAGGTTGCAATAATGGAGATCCAGACCTGAGCCCCTCTGGCTCAGGTCCAAACAGCTCACCTTCATATCAACTCTGCCATTAGAGCTACACAGTGTCCAGGGCAATGTGTGGCTCTAATGGGTGAACCAATCAGATTGCTTGATTTGAGAGAGCCGTTTTGTAATATATACAACACCACCACCAGTAACTTCCACCACAACTGTAATATTAAAGATAAATCGTAAACATTTGGCATTCACACACATGTTAAATGCAAAGCAGTAAGCAACAGCTCTGGTGAAGGCAAGCTGCACTCACTGTGAGGTAGAGTGGCTGCAGCAATCAAGCTGATACTAAACAGCTTGGAGGGTAGGTCATGTGGGGGCGTTGAGGATCATGGTAAATTGAGTCCAGGAAGTAACTATTTTGTACAAGGTCCATTCACACACATCTCTGAAGTTGTTGGTAAAACTTTCTGTAAACTGAACAATACTTCAATAAGTTAAGTTTGGTTGGATAAGAAACTCTAGCACTTCCCACACTGCAGAAGCAGCTTTTTCAGTACCATGGACAGCTCCCCCACCTACTCACTCTCTCTCTCTCTCTCTCTCTCTCTCTCTCTCTCTCTCTCTCTCTCTCTCTCTCTCTCTCTCTCTCTCTCTCTCTCTCTCTGTTTCTCTCTTTTTCTCTCTCTCTGCTGCATACAGTATACTGTATATCTCATTAATTTTTCATTCATCTTTAATGTATTATTTTGTTTTGTTTATGCTCTTCGGGAGTTAAGGTGCATAATAGCCCAAAGCAAGTGTTTGGATGAATTGTAGTCCAGTATCAAAAGAGACATACAAGATTGTTCCTTTGGCTATGCTCAAAGCATAAATAAAAGGCTGGGCTTCCAACAATTAAACAAATGCAATTTGAATATCTTACCGAATTCATAATGAGTCATAGGGAACGATTATGAACAGTGTGAAAATTGCCTTCTGTAAAAAAAAGAAAGAAAATGGCAGTATGCTGTTTGCCTCAGTGAGGACCTTTATTAAACAAAAACGTTGAGTTCCTACAGTATGCCACTTGATCCGCTAAAACTAGTGTGATCAACCATATTGGAAGCTTTTGACATTTCTGTAAATAGGGCAGCAGGTTTTGTCACATAAATTTGCAATATATCATACCTTTAATAGCATACAATCTATGCTTACCTTTTCACTCTTTCTCTGCCTTTCTACTACACAATGCTGCCACTTGAAAGAAATTCACAAATCAATACGCAAATTGATTTTTGCTATTGATTTTCTAATAGAACAGGCTTTATCCACCACACGTGATTCTACTCATCCTCTCTTCTTTGAGACATCCATTTAGTGAAGTAGCACTGCCTCTGGGCTCACAGGGAGCACATGGAGCGGGCTTCAGGTGCGTCCTCAGCTCTGTGCTGAAGCACAGGGAGCACAGGGAGCGGGCTTCAGGTGCGTCCTCAGCTCTGTGCTGAAGCACAGGGAGCGGGCTTCAGGTGCGTCCTCAGCTCTGTGCTGAAGCACAGGGAGCACATGGAGAGGGCTTCAGGTGCGTCCTCAGCTCTGTGCTGAAGCTCTGGGCTCACAGGGAGCTACAGGGGCTTCTGGTGCATCCTCAGCTCTGTGCTGAAGCTCTGTGCTGAAGCTCTGGGCTCACAGGAGAAATAGCACAATGTTCAAATGAATAGGAGTGAAAATGAAACCGTATGGAGGCGAAGTCTGGGGGAAGGAACAGAGGAGTCAGCAACTCACCCTGCGTCAGGAAGCAGCAAATGGCACAGAGGGGCCAAGCACTGTCAGACACACTATCAGACACACTGTCAGACACACTGTCAGACACACTGTCAGATGCACCACATGTTATTTACTTCATCAATTTGGAGCACCCCCCCCCCCCCAATGTCCTCTTCCATTTTCTGTCAGATCCAGCTTGTCATATCTAATCTGCTCTTATCCCAGTACTTAACATGGTTGAATAAGGAACCAGGTGACTAATAGAAAGCGAAGCCCCTCTGCTTTATTAGGCTCTGCTCTGTTTACATCTTGGCCCACTTGTCTCTCTGCGTCGTTCAAATGCCTCTCATCTATTTCAGGACGCTTGCTTTCAGGACAGCGCCAAGGCCATTTCAGGACAGTGCAAGGCCATTAGAACAGTAAGCTTTTTGCATTATGAAAGAGATGGATGTGATGTGCATGTCCCGGTTTGCCCAAGAGAAAAACACAATTTTTATTTGCTTAATATGCTGATTTTTATTTTTATTTATTTTTCTGGAGCAGAGCAGAACGAGAACAGTCTGCCAGTAGCTCTCCACTGAGGGGCAAGAGCCAGCCAGCTCCATTTCTTTGTATCTGGTTCAAGGAAGAGGAATATATCTGCTGTGTTTGTGTGTGTGTGTGTGTGTGTGTGTGTGTGTGTGTGTGTGTGTGTGTGTGTGTGTGTGTGTGTGTGTGTGTATGTTTGTGTGTGTGTGTGTGTGTGTGTGTGTGTGTGGTGCATGCGTGCGTGTGTGTGTGTGTGTGTGTGTGTGTGTGTGTGTTCTCCTTTCTCTCTGTCTGTCTTTGTGTCTGTGTCTATCTTTGACTGAAACTGAATCAGGCACATGCAGAGGGGGGTGCGGAGGACTGCACCTGTCCTTTTGCTCCTTGATGTCCAAGTGCCCTTTTTGTCCGCGGCTAGGGCTGCAACTAACGATTATTTTGATAATCGATTAATCTGTCCATTATTTGTTCGATTAATCGATTAATCGGATTAAAAAATGCACTGATATTGTTTCCATCCGTTTATTGAAAAACAACTTTTTTTTTGTTAAACAAAAACTCACCGGGCTTTGCTACATCAAATAGCTTTGACAGGGCATGAACAAATACAAAATACATACAAATGTATGGTGTAAGTGCAAAAGATATCTTCATATCTTCTTAAATAAAGTGCTTTAACGGACCTGAGCTGTCTTAACAATAATAACTTGTAAATTACAAACATAAAATAAAAATCACTTCGCTTTAGCTTTAACAACAGGCCATGGTCTTCATATTTTTGCTCCATCAGTTTTGTGAAGAATGTTCTTGAAGGAAGAGTGTAGCCAGGGTGGAGGGTGTTAATCATGGCAATGAAGCCTGCATCTCCAACCATTGAGATGGGCCTCATGTCGGTGACCAGCATGTTCAGGACACTGTCTGTCATGATGGCTGCTTGCCTTGGTGTACATGCCGCATTCCCCAGAACGAAGCCCCTCATGGTGTTGTTTTTTTCTGAAATGAGAAAGACAGTATGAGTGAGTATGCCTAACAGCACTATTAACATAAAACTCAATAAAACTCACTCATTGATGATTTAGTTGATAATTGCTTATGTAAACAAGGCCTTTATATAACAGAAGCCTCAAATGCAATTTGTCCTAGCTCACTCCTTACATTAAGATGCGCGCGCGCACACACACACACACACACACACACACACACACACACACACACACACACACACACACACACACACACACACACAAATGAACAAGGGACAACAACCCCTCTTTTACCCTTATTTTTTATACAGTCTGCTCTACCACTAACGTTAGCAAGCTAACGTAATGTTAACTAGCCGGTCGGCTTAACACACCATGCTTGTCGACCTGGGTGCGGGCGCATCAGCTGTTAACGTTAGATAAACGAAACAAACTATCTGAGTTTACATACCACGTCTGCTCTACCACTAACGTTAGCAAGCTAACATAAAGGTGCTCTTATACTCGAGCAAGCTCCGTGGGGGTGGAGCACCGCGAGTCTCCGGGAGTCACCGTGCAGACCTCGCGCTGAGGCAGATGCTATTATACTATCAGAAGTGATCAGCCAAGTGATCAGCATATATTGTACAATGGTAATAGTGAGACCAGCCCGTGAAAAGTCGCAATGAAACGCTATTATGTGCAGTACTGAGTGCGCTTTCACTCTCAAACGACCGCACATCAGCACATTAACTTGTTTTTACTGAAAGCCGTTTTACTTCTCAGCCCTGATTGCCTACTCTGTGCTGCTTTTAATCTCTCTCAATAATGCTCTCAACACAACACATTTACTTGGTGAAATGACTAAAAACGAACAGTTGCAAATCAAAGTTTATAGCCTACCACATGGGTCAAGAAATGTGGCGAAAACACAGCTCAGTGTTCAGGGCTCAGTGGCTTGAAAGCGGCCATGTTTGGAGAGAAGCCGTGCGTTGCTCGCGCTGTGAGAAAAAAAATCCGGCACACGGCGAGCGCCCGACGGAGGTAGCGAATAACCACGCCCAACAAATTTACGTCATTTGACGCGCCCGGCCCTCGCTCCACCCCCGCGCCCTTCACGGCAGGGTGAGCATTATTCAGCCTTAACGTTAACGAGCCGGTCGGCTATAACGTTAACGTTGTCGACCTGGGTGCGGGCGCATCAGCTGTTAACGTTAGATAAACGAAACAAACTATCTGAGTTTACATACCACGTCTGCTCTACCACTAACGTTAGCAAGCTAACGTAACGTTAACGAGCCGGTCGGCTATAACGTTAACGTTGTCGACCTGGGTGCGGGCGCATCGGCTGTTAATGTTAGATAAACAAAACAAACTATCTGCTGTGAGACGAACATTTCCACTTCAAACAACATGTTTGCGTTTAAGGTGTTCACGCAGGGCCGTTGTGCTTCCATGCCATGCAAGATCGGCTTTGCACATTTTGCACGCAACAGACTTTTTAGTTCGAGTTAATATGAAGTGCTCCCAAACTTGTGAAGTTTTGGGTCGAGCTGCTTTCTCGTTCTCGGCCATGTTTCAACTTGTTTGTCGTTTACTGCGCGTGCGCAAGGCGAGTGACGTAGTCGGCTCCGCGATAGCGGGGCCAGGGAGTGACGTAGCCAGCACTGCGCCGCAGCAGCTGCGGTCAGCTGTTGTTTTTATCAACAAAACAGATGGCTCCACGGTCCAACTAATCGCGAGGCAACGAATCGATAATCAAATTCGTTGCCAACGAATTTAATAATCGATTTTAATCGATTTAATCGATTAGTTGTTGCAGCCCTATCCGCGGCTGATATGATGCTCAGTTTTAAAGCTATAGGGTGAAGATCCTGATATTGTATGAAACTAGGATACCTAACACATCCATTGCCATCAAGCATGACATGCTACCTTGTCAGCAAGGGGGTAATAATGCTCCAAAGTTAGGCTAAACTTTGATGAGGGAAAAACAGACATGTCCAATTTTAAAGGGGTCCCTTGACCTCTCACCTCAAGATATCCGAATGAGAATGGGTTATATGGGTACCCACAAGTCTCCCTTTACAGGCAAGCCCACTTTATGCTAATCCCAAGCATTTTTACTATTATGATTATTTTATTTATTTTATTTTAATTAAATTTATTTCACAGCATGCAGTATAAATGTTTTATTCGCTATTTGAATATTCCCCCATACTGGGTCCCCAAACAATCTTTGAATTCCATAAATTGAGTATGACTGGAAAGCTAAGACTCTTGTGGATTCAATTAGCCCAATTGTATTCATGTGTGATGATGTTAGTCCCCGTAGTAGCCATTTCATTGTAGTTGAAACTTGACCTCACTGTATAAAATTACCTATTGTGACCTCTAGGATAATCACAGCCTCATGAAACTTTACAATCACAAACTAGAGACCTAGGGCATTCAGGAAATGTATGGCATGGGGATGGCCATCATATTTCCATGATACTGTTCTAAGCCCATACTCTAAACATTCAACATTTGAATAGACGCCTATTCAAACCACAATGTTTATTACAGATGTATGACTAGAAAACCTTGACACACAGTTCAGCTGATGTGTACCATTTCTATGTGACATATACTGTTGACCTGCTATCTTACCCTAAATTTGACAGTCCCCCCTAAAAGAGACAAACAAATTATGTCTTGGTAGTCAGGGGTGGAGTAGAAAACATTAAAGGAATTCTTCTCAAGAATATATGATTGTATTGTTTTCTTCATAGCCTATTTATATGTTGAATAAATTGATGATATGGCGGGGATAATGACCGTGTGCAAACTAAGCGAAGTAGTGCAAAAGTATTTGAACTAAGCATTACAGGATTGTGGTACTCAAAAATATTTTCACAAGTTTGACAGGTCTGCATGTGCCCCTTTTTAACATTGAGCACGTGCCCCTCTAAAGGTCTCTGCACGGCCCTCAACTGAATCATCTTTAAGTGAAGTTTATGAATCACTTGATGAAAGAAAAGTGAATAGAAACAAGAGGAGACATCCTCAGCATTCTGTGTGCAACTGTCATTACCTCTGCCAACGAGGTCATGCTTTACAGTGCCATTTGTCTGTTTGTTTGTCAGTATAGAATTACGGGAAAAACGACTGGCCTGATTTTCATTAAACGTCATGGAAGCCAGTAGCATGGGCCAAGGAAGAATCCATTACATTTTGGAGTGGATCCGGATCACGAAATTTGCATATCATACTATTGACTATTGGCCTTTGTGGAGGTCTTCTAGTTAGATAAGAAATACTCTGTTTGATTAGCTCTGATCTGGGATTTGGCAGGGAGCGGCTGGGGTAGGGTGGGGGGATAGAGGGGCTCTTTGCAGTTTAGCTGATTTGGAAAAGGGAGCTATTATCTGTATTGGTCGGCACTAGGAGTAGGAGTTAGACTAATTGTACTCAAAACATGTCCCCTTACTGTCATTTGGCAGCCTAAATCATTTTATTTCTCTGCCTCTGTGCTCATGCAAATGCGCTAATGAAGGCATTCTCCTTTTCAGAACCATGTTTAAAGCTTTGAGATTTTTGGGAGATTTCTCTAAAGTAGGTTCAGTGGCTTTGTGAGAATTCCCTTCGGTGGTGGACTCTGCTTTGTGCACCCCATCACAACGACGCGGCTCAGATGCCTGCAAGACAGTTTAAAAAAGAGGTCACCTTCTCCTGGGAGGGGGAGGGGGAGGGGGGCAGCTGAGTCACTGTTGAGACTGCACACCAAGCTCAGCCGTCATGTGAGCTGCCCGCTGCCCAAGACACAAGGCCAGGTGCCATCAAAGCCACAGACACTAATGTACCTTCTTCACAATCTGTTCTCTCCTGCTCTCAGCACAGCCTCTGTCAGAAAGGAAAAGACATCTCTTGGCAAATTCTACTTTTGGTCAAAAATACAGGTATATTTCTCTCCAATATTTGAAAAGTACAAACAAGCCTTTTGCAGCCTCAAATGTATCTTAAAGTGATTGTTAAGTCAAGTAATATCAATCAGGGTAAGATAAACAATTGTGCTTTAAAAATGAAAAGCATGACATTTGCTTGCTTTGCATGCTTTTATCCAAAATGTCTTGTGGGAATCATGCGGACCAAGTGCAATCACGGTTCCACTCTATTGTCATGAGTGTTTCATTCATTTTGTGTTTTGTTAGCAAACATCAGAGCAAAGCAAATTCTGTTTGTATATGAAGATCTATTTTTCTATATTTTAACATTCTTATTTGAATTGAATAAAACTAGGAATGAGCGCGCGCTTGGCACACTCATTTCTAGGGTGGAGACTCTGGAGAAAAGTTTGGAGGCGATCGGAGCAATGATGCGCCTTGCAACTGCGGATATATGGACAATGGCATACAGTACATACATAGATACACACACGCACACACACACACACGCAGACACACACACACGCATACATACAGCTCTCCAAATATACAGTAGTAGTAACATATAATCCATAAGCATATGTATGGAAACGTAATCTTGATATTGTGCATTACGCTAGCGAGCTAAATTACATTCAACTGTCTAAATGTGATTGGTTCCCACTCATTTGCATATTTACCAGCCACAACAGCATCTGGCTGGTATTGTTTTAACCTTCTAAGTGGGAGTCTTGTGTGTGTCATCAAGGCATAATGTGGAGACACATGTAGCGGGATGGTTTTGTCTGTCTGTCTGTCTGTCTGTCTGTCTGTCTGTCTGTGGACAGATTTTGTCAACGCGATAGCTTCACAACCATGCAAGATGCAGTCACAAATCTTTAAATGATCAGAGAAAAGATCAAGGGGCCCAGAAGTAGAGGGATAGGAAGGAAGCAGGGAAGGGGCCATTGGCCCCCCCACTTGACGCCCCTGGCCCAAATTAATTTTAAGTCGCAGATCACTCCAGGTGTCAGAGGGCACACTATCTCATGCCTTCTGGTCCTGCCCTTCATTAACAGGATTCTGGGCCAAAATCTTTGACTGGTACTCTAAGGTCTACAAAATAACCCTACAGCCAGAGGCAGAACTCGCCATCTTCGGCTGCTCGGAGTCCTCACTGAACTTCCCTATAGCTGTGCAACAGACTCTGACACTGGGGACAACTGTCGCCAAAAAACTAATTTTAAAGGAATGGAAGTCCTCCTCTTCACCTTCTTTTCAGGTCTGGCTGATGCACATGATCTCTGTTGTACAGATGGAGAGACTTACTGTAGGTCCGTGAGAACCAACTCACTTAAGAGGTTCTCTACTACCTGGGACCCGTTTTTGGCCTACTTTGATGAGGTCAAGAATGATAAGTGACTTAAAGTGTAACTTACCCCCAAAACACTTTTTTTCAGCTTTTAACCAATATATATGACTTTGGTGGTGGTGTGTGAAGTATTCTGGTCAAAGTTTCCACATTTGAGGCCAAACTGTTGCCATTGTACCATTTGTATCATTTTCAGCCGCATAAGTGCCCTCTATGGGTTGAACACTGCTTTTTTTTGCACTCAAATAAATGGGAGATTTGGTACAACCTGACGCCACGTTGTCCTCAAAGACTATGGGATTTCAAGATAGTTACTCTCCTACTCCCCCTGTACCCTTTCCCGGCTCCTCACAACTCTAAGCCTATTCCCATGATGTCACAAGCATTTTCCTACCAATATGGTGCTACAATACATACAGCTCATTGGCTGTTTGTGTCACTTGACCTGTTAATCACCTGTTAATTGATTACAATCGCCTGTTATTTTCCTACCAACTCCTATGTAACACAATACTATCAATAAATGCCACTATAATCATAAAAGGAAGGAAATGGCATTGTGTTGCTGTAAATCATTCCCAATCTTTTTCATACTAAGGAGCCCTAATTTAGTTCACATTGTGGCAATGGACCCCCATATGATGAGATTTGGTCTCTCAGATGCAAATCTGATTTTTTTTTTATGTAGCCTAGATATGATTTTGTCCAGAATTCCATATATATTAGGTTGAGAGACAACAGAGAATGCTGGAATCCTCTCAAGGACCACTGGTGGTCACCGGACCCCACATTGAGAACCACTCAACCACTTCGATTGTGCAGAGAGAAGAGAGAGAGGAGGACCCTTCTGTGCCCCTTTTTCACTCATGCACCTAGTCTAGCAGATGTCAAACAGAAACAAAAAAAAGAGGGAAACTAAACTAAAGCAGCCTACAGCCTAAAATGTATTTTCCTGCTTCACTTTTGACGGGGAGGAGAAGGCATGGTGAAGTGACACTCACCTCACTCCGACTTATAGGCTACTCAGCTCCTGCAGCCTCACTGACGCTGTGCCCCTGTCTGTGAAAAGCGGCTTGTCCAGTCATATTTTCGCAAACAGATGCGGGATTCCCGCAATCCTGTACCCAATTTCAGACACTGATTGTGCAGAAAAAATTGTGCAGAAAAATCGCACACCAGCGATTTTTGTTTGTGTTTGTTTGTTGTTGTTTTGTGAGGGTTACAGAGTGCTCCATGCAGGAGGCTGTTTTGCCAGCCGGGGTCTGGGAAGAGGGAGGGGGAGAATGTTCTGCACCCTGCTGCAGCTCTGCGCTCGAGAGGAAAATCAGAGCTGCACTACTTTTCCACAACTTTTGACAAGAATCACGAAAAAGGGAGAAACGAAAATTAAAAAGGGACTTCATAGCGGTCTATATGGCAAGTTGGACAAGGGCATAACATGGAGAAATCTCGCATTGTGTTACCCCAGAGCGGGGGGTTTGTCCTATTGTGCTGTGCTGCGGTAACCAGGCTCGCGTCACTAGGCTCTTTTAACGATAGTTACACACGCCACATACACACACATGGGAGAAAAATAAGTCAATTTCTAGTTCGCCACTGAATGGCCAAATTGATATCACTTTCAACCATTTTGAGCAACGCTGTTTCCATACAGGCCACCAGCATTGGCTAGTTGTTGATATTTATAAAGATATTGCAGCTCTCATATAAATTATTTTCGAGGCGGTGAGCAAACTGTAATGGCGTCGATTTCCGGAAGAAAATTCCTGAGCTGAGCACAGCCAAAGAGTATAGTGAGACAAGAGGATACCTCATTTCTTGGTTTTTCCCATAGTTTTTTTCAAATCAAGCAGCATGCCGTTTTGTTACATATACTTGGGGGGTAAGTCCCCCTTTAAGCTAGGGGCGATGGATGGCGGCTGGTATTTTATTTATTTTATTGATTGTAAACACATGGACACTGTGCGGCTGGTAGCACATGTATGTTTGTTATGTTATGTTATGTGTGTTTTTTGTTTTGTTTTGTTTTGTTTTTTCATTTCCTGTGTCTGAACCTGTTTGTTTTGTATATTGTTCTAAATTGTTCTATAAAAAAATTTAAAAAATAAAAATAAAAGTCGCAGATCACTGTATCCCAATTTCAATCATTCCCATACTAACATAAGTTAAAATCTAACCATGTGAGGATGGTTAGGCATATTGAATAAATCTGTCATTGTTCACCTGTTTGGCTAAACTCACTTCTGTCATGTGTTCCATTGCTCCATACACACCGACTTGGCATCGCGGCTGGCTTGATCTCATCGCAAGATGGTCTCTAGTATTTTACATTTCTTTCTTATCACATCATGCCATGCCCAAATGCTTATTACATTTATTTCTTATCACATCACATCATGCCATGCCCTAACTCTTATTTGCCTTTCATAGACATGAATAGAGGCGAACTGTATTCCTTGTTAAATTCTGACTGGTCTGCGACAGACAGTCTCCAGAGTCTTAGGTCTGCTGAGGACGAGGTCAGACAGGAGTCAGTTGTGAGTTTGTGAAAGAACAATCTGTCCAGTCGAGTATCGATTTTTCTTTTTCATCTGCACCACAGTGGATGGATGCAGATGGAGCGGATGTTGTCAGTAACTCAAAGCTTTTTCTTCCCTTATGTTCTCTGCCTTGGAGGTACTCTGTGTGTGGGTGGGGTGTGTTTACTCCAACTTATTGTTGGGTTTCAAATATACAAGGTTGTTGAACTTCTGAATGACTTGACTCGATTTGCATTTTGGTGGCAAACCCTAAAATACGTAGATCTCTACCATAACACGCCTGGCCCTCTGGTGTGGTCAAAACAACCTTGAACTGAACCAGCTCAAAACTGTAGAGATGATTGTAGACTTCAGGAAAAGCCCCCCTGCATTGCCGCCCCCCCCCCTCACCATTTCCAACAGCACAGTGTCTACGGTGGACTCCTACAAGTTCCTGGGATCCATTATCTCCAAGGACATAAATTGGGAGGCCAACATTGGCTCCATCATCAAGAAGGCACAACAGAGGCTGTACTTCCTACGCCAGCTCAGGAAGTACAAACTGCTCTAGGAGCTGCTGGTACAGTTCTACACTGCCATCATCCAGTCTGTCCTCTGCAACTCCATCTCTGTCTGGTTTGGCTATGCCACCAAACAGGACAAGCGCAGACTTCTACGGACAGTCAGGACCGCAGAGAAGATCATCGGTGCCAACCTGCCCTCCATCCAAGACTTGTACTCCTCCAGAGTCAAAAAAAGGGCAGGAAAGATCATCACGGACCCATCTCACCCTGGCCACGACCTGTTTGAACTCCTCCCCTCGGGCAGACGCTTCAGAGCTCTGCACGCCAAAACCAATAGATGCAAAAACAGTTTCTACCCACAGGCCATTACTCTGTTGAACACCTTAAAACCACTTAAAACCACTTAAACCAGCCACTCACTTAATTTATGTTCATTGTTCACTGTGTTCACTGTAAACTCAAGCCTCGTTCACATTGAACGGCATACAACTGTACCGTGTAATATCTGCATAATCCTTGTCTACGAAACTTGTTGTTTAGTATTGCACATTTTACTGCACACATTTATTGTACATTCCCTTATATACTCATATTTAAAATGCAATCCCTGTATAAGCCTTGTTTACAAACCTACGTAGCGTTGTTGCACTACTGTACATCCCCTTATATATTCATATATAAAAATGCAATATCTGTATAAACCTTGTTCACAAACGTTGTTGCACACCTACCGTACACTTTGACTGTACACTCCCTAATATATTCATATTTAAAAATAGCCACTTTACTACATTGTATATAGCACAGTCACCACATTGTATATAGCAGTCACTGTAAAAAGAGTATTTTTACAAAGTATTTTTTACAAAGTATTCTTGCCTTGACTATGTGTAACCTTCTTTCTCCCTTTTTATTTTTCTCTATATGTGTACTTGTGTACCCTGTGTGTACTTGAGAGCAAAGCTAACCGGAGCCCAATTCCTTGTATGTGTTTGCATACTTGGCCAATAAAGCTGATTCTGATTCTGATTCTGATAACAGCCCAAACACACCAGACGCATATCCAACGCTGAAGCAACGCCTCACGGAGGCAGTTTCATTTTGTTAACAGGGGAGACTGATCACACCGGCCGCAGTGCGTTGCCTCACCTCGCCTCGTGACATGTGTAGCGAGAGTTTCGGCGTTGGGTCTATTTTTGGCGCGTTCAGCCAGGCATGAAGCCAGGCATGAAGTTCAGCCAGGCATGAAGCCAGGCATGAAGCCAGGCATGAAGCCAGACATGAAGCCAGGCATGAAGCCAGGCATGAAGCCAGACATGAAGCCAGACATGAAGCCAGGCATGAAGCCAGACATGAAGCCAGGCATGAAGCCAGGCATGAAGCCAGACATGAAGCCAGACATGAAGCCAGGCATGAAGCCAGGCATGAAGCCAGGCATGAAGCCAGGCATGAAGAAAATACAAGTTGTGACGGCGCGGGGCAAAACAGAGCGAGGCGTGGAGCAAAAAAAGCGCTTCTCATGTGGATGGCAGCTCCTGCTCAATGCTTCGGTGACGCGCTGCTTCTGAGATGCTTCTGGTGTGAATGAAGCATTAGTGAACATCTTTGTTCAGTCTTTATAACATCAAACTGAATGACCTCGTGCATGAAAGTTGAATTAAACACCAGCACTTTGAGCGCTCAACTGTCTGATTCATGTTTGTTCCCAACATCTAAACTATATCTGTTTTTCTATTTGTCAAAATTGCTGCTTGCGTGAGAAAATAAGTAATTTTCCCTTGCCTTATTCAGCCTTGTAACAGTATGCTCCAAATTCTGAATATGTATTATTTTCATGATGATGCTGTATAATTGACTGCTTAAAATGCCCTTGATTGTTGCCCTGCCTGCTGGCTTCTGTAAAATGTACCATCTGTTTACAAAGTCAACGCAAACTCTTCAACCAAAAGTCCTTCACCTTGTCATTTGTGCACAGACTGATAAATCACACCAGTGCTAATATTCACTACGAGACTTTGGAGGTCCTCTGACATTTCCACTGTGGTGCTCTGGTATGACATTTCCCATTGTTGCATTGTCATTATTGAGGTTAGAATAAACTGAATGACATTTCCACGTATTTTCTTCATTTCAATACTTTCCCTGACTTTTCTATGTGTAATGGTCAGTGCACTCAAGTCTAACATTGACAAGCTCAGACAAATGCTTAAATCGGAAATACCCAGCTTATGGTGTCAAGAAATGGAACAAAAATATAACTCACAAGGAAATGATTTCTAAATCCCCCCTAATCCTTTTTCTTAGTTAGTAGCATTCTTTAAAATGTCATGCATCGCCCATCTTATGCTATTCAATAATATGTCTCAGAATACCGGGGGAAGAGCTGACACACCAGCATCTGCCTTTTAATTTCCTCTGTTTCTGAGCTGCCATGTCACTGAACTGATAAAAGCTGTGTTTGTGTTTCTGAAGGCCGGGCGGTGACGGAGCTGCCCTCGGCCTCTCGAGCCTAAGGTCAGATCAGCCTCCTATCTGACATCACATCCCAGTGTCACCACATTCAAATGTTGCTATAGCACGTTTCTAGAATCCACAGAAATGTGAACATTTCTGAACGGAAATACATAGCATTTCACGTTTCTAGATACCTGAATAAGTAACGTTCTATATGTCATAATGACAGTCTGAGGTTTAAGTAGGTCAAAGTCGTGATAGGGAGAAGGGAAGGGAGTGGTAGAGCCGTAGTGTTCCAGACTTGCAACTTTCTTGTCATGAGAGAGCTGGTTCGAATCCCAACCATAACCTTAACCCCAACCAAGTTGCTTCTGTGGCCTAAACCCAACCATTGTTTTACTTGCCTAACCCCAACCAAGTTGTTTTACTTTCCTAAACTTAACCGGCAATATGATTCGTGGCTCCCGGGACATTACCGGGCCGGTAGCCATGAGTTGCGGAAGCCGAGGCTCCCGCCGCAACTCACTACCGGGCAGAGCAGGTGGTCAGGGCAACCAGGAAGTAGCGGTGGCTCCTCCGAGGTGGGGGCAAGGGAGGCGGTTACCTGCGGGCAAGTAACCAGGAAGGTGCCTGTGCTGTAGAACTGAAATGTTCATATTGTACATTTCTGTGGATTCTCTAAACGTACAATGCCCACATTTTATTCTGGTGATTGGGTTGGACATCAGAGCGCTCCTCAATGCACAGAGGAGCAATGGCCGCCCCAAAACCCCTTTTGAATGTCTCAACCTCTCTGAATATCAAGCATGTGGATGCACATATCGCCTGGCCCTGCCTCTTCAGACTCCTGAGTGGCTAATATGGGGTGGCACAGCGCGCTCAAGAGCCTCTTGTCTTTAAAGGCCAAACCTGATTTGACTGCTGTCTGCTGAGCACTCCTGTGTGAAGGTCACCAGCAGACAAATGGAGGGGAGGACCGTTGTGCTCTGAATACCTAGGTGCTCTTTTGGGAACAAATCAGTTCCCATGTCTGCACTCGTAGTCAGTGCAGTGGCCAACGTGTTGGAACAGCTGAGAGAAATTGGTTCTTGTTGCTGCAAACTAGAGCTGCCTGCAACAATTAGTCGATTAGTTAGTCAATCGACACAAAATTAATCGTCAACTAGTTTTTATAATCGATTAAGCATTTAGACAAATCTTTAAAGGAACAAATACTAAAATTATCTTGTTCCACCTTTTTAAATGTGAGTATTTTGTGGTTGCTGACCCTGATGAAGACCTAGCAGGTCAATACGCATTGGTCTGTCTATTTGCCTTGTGCTCGATTAAATATATATTTCTACTTGAAGATGGAGTGCCTTAGTTTTATTCCATGGTAGTCTGCATAAAAACCTGGGGACTGATATCAAGCAACCTCCTGGATTCTGTTTGTCTAATACTATTACCTGCCCAACTAATGAACATCTGTCGGATGAGCCATCAGATCCATGCAGCGCTTCCCTCTTCTGCTGTATACTATTTTCTGGTTGCGTTAGTTTTCTATGGCAGTCAACTGATTATCTTTGGGTTGTGAGCTGTTGGTTACGACAAAAGAAGACATTTGAAGATGTCATCTTGGGCTTTGGGGAAAAAGTGATTGACATTTTTCACCATTTTGTGACATTTTATAGACCAAACGACTAATCGATTAGTTGAGAGAATGATCGACAGATTAATTGATAATGAAAATAATTAGTTGCAGACCTACTGCAAACTCATTACGTTTTTATTTCTGGTTAAAAGATGTAAAAGAGGGGCGTCCGGGTAGTGTAGCGGTAGATTCTCTGCCTACCAACGCGAGGGTCGTAGGTTCACGCCCTCGTGTTACCATACATGCACGATTGGCTGTGTCTGCGGGTGGGAAGCCGGATTAGGGGTATGTGTCTTGGTCGCTCCACTAGCGCCTCCTCTGGTCGGTCGGGGTGCCTGTTCGGGGCGGAAGGGAACTGGTGGGAATAGCGTGATCCTCCCACATGCTACGCCTAAGCTCCCCGCTGTCAGGTGAAAAGAAGCGGCTTGTGTCGGAGGAAGCATGGTGCTAGTCTACGGCTCTCCTCAGATCAGCAGAGGGTGGAGCAGCGACCGGGGCATCAGGGTGAAATTGGCCAAGTACAATTGGAGAGAAAATGGGGGAATCAGAAATAATGATAATAATAATAATAATAATAAAAAGATGCACATCAGTCATGCAGAAGTACAGGCCGGTGGTGCTGGACACAGTTACCAGTGGAACTGCCAGCTGTTTATTCTTATTAAAATAATTAATACAATATATTAGAAAGTGGTACTGTATGCCCCTGTCTCAGATGAGATTAACTTCACGTCATGCTGTCACGTCGCGCTCAACTGTGTGACCAACATAATCAAAGTGGTGCTATCTTTGAGAGATTCAACAGTGTCTCTTTGAGAGATTCAACAGTGTCTCATACATTGTAATGCAACAAAATAGCAGAGGGGAAAATGTGATTGTTCACTGCAGTGTCAGCAGCACTGTCAGCAGACCTGAAACAACTGGACGTGGTTGGCTGAGATACCATCTATATCGAGAGTTTACAGAGAATTGGATGGCAATGTCCGACATACGGCTGGAATCTTACTGAAATACATAGAGATTCAAATGGATGAATTTCAGGCTTGGCAAAGTAGCTCCAAGATATCTATAGTTGCTGAAAGCCACATACTTGCATGTGGTTATTGAGGGGGAGAAGCTGAATACACCCAAAAAATAACTGACATTCTGTAATTGAATTTCTTTAATGTTTTCAGCAGAATTGTATGAGTCTACAAAGCATGTTAAAATAAGATTAGATTAGATTAGATTGCACTTTCATGATCCCTCGGGGATATTTGGGAAGGAAACAGTAAAGGTTAGGCCTAATAGTAATAAACAGAACTAATTAAAGAAATTAGATGTAAAAACATCATCGCCTAAATTTCACAGTTTAGGGGCCTTGATGTTAAAAGCCTGATCGCTAATTTCACTCCAAGGTCCCCTCTACTTTCATAACTCACTGCATGGTGTACTCTCTCACCCATGCTAAATTATTTATTCATGCCAATTTCTACACTTAATTTAGCGGCAAACAGAACACTGGTTGACTGGAAGTGATATGACAGCTTAAGTAGTCATGATGGTAAATGGGAGTCTGGTGTATGGAGCGGTAGTTGGCTATGATGTGGATTTGGAGCAGGTTTCATGTAGCTCATGTATGCCCAGTACAGAGGCTTGGTGCTGGCTTGCCTTTACATTAACATAATTCACACCAGCTTATGCAGGAACAGTAATAATATTCTTCGTTTTATTGAATCAGCAGTTTTATAAGAGCAAAGGATAGCACAGCATGAGATGCCTCTTCTGCTAATTTAGTCTAGTCAGCTATAGCAGCTTCGCTCTGTGGGATGCAAGAAAAACGTCCTGCATCGTCCCCCCCCCCCCCCCCCCCCCGTCTATTGGTTAGACTGCCACCGTGTATTTCGACCACCACTCACACACATTTTGCATGTTGTTCTTCAGATAATGGTAATATGCAAATTTCAGATTTATGTTGTCCATCCATAGTCTTTCATCATGTGGCTTGCGAGCTGTATGGTATTATTTACTGCGCTGCTTTGACTGTTATCATATTCATACTTTGATCAAGCTATTACCCTTTAAAGGGTCACTGCTCTTCCTCTTCCAATGCTTTTTTCACGCCTGCGTTTCATCCCAGTTTACTCTCATAGCTTTTGAAGTCATCTTACAGCCCCAATATAGAATGGATTTGGTCGTATTAGTTTTAATTATATTCACATAGATTCTTGAGGGTTTTGACATAAACATGAGAAACAAGCTTGCAATGTATATATCAGGCTTTACTCCACACAACACACGCATGCTTTAGCTCAGCCTTTATAGATATTGCTCATTTAAACAACACTATAAATTTGTAAAATGTTAGATTTTATCTTCACTTCAATATCAACCCAAATTAATAAAAAAACAAAATACCAACACCACACTGCAATTATGGATTGGCCCTTTAACAAGAGATTGGATTGATCTCTTAAAAAGGCAACATGGTCACACGCCTGTGGCAGTGACCCATTTAGAGGCCATTTTCTGTCAGTTCAGGTCAATCAGCCTAATGCTGTCTTTTGAAGATCTTCTATGACCTGCAAAATAAAGGGACTTATAATGTAAACATTACATGCATATAAGTCACAACTGTGATTTGTATGAATCACACAGTTCGACAGCGGAGACATTAGCAATTAAAATTAAATCCTGTGATGTTAAATTGCCCTCTGGAGTTTTCAGAGAATGGGAAGATGTCCTCACTAGAGCACGAAGCTTGTAAGCAAATGGAGGGTATGGGTCTAGCTAGTCTCTTAGAACAGACGAGTTGGCTTCCGCAATTTTCAAATGCTTCCGCCATACCGTCTGTAATTCGTGGGGGAGAAGCATGCGCCAACCGGAATGGGAAGCAGAAAGGCGGGTCTTCCGCTCATTAGTCCAATCCAAAAAAAATTAAGGCGGGTCTTCCGCTCATTAGTCCAATCAGAATTTTTTTCCGTGGACACACATGTCGTGATTGGTCGGATTTTGTCGAACTTCCTTCCAGTCTGAAGTTTTTTTTCCCAACTTCCTTGTGCATGTTCTGGGGGTGTAACGTACAGACTGTTTAGCTGCATTCGCCGAATGTAGAGAGTCTGTTTTAAGAGACTAGGGTCTAGCTGATTCTGTTCACCTCTGTTTTTGTGGAGGATAAGTTTGCACTTACTGCTGATTTGCCAGAGCCTTCTCCAGTCTTGCAGAGGAATCTGTGACCCACTCCAACATGCAGCTGCCTGTGACCCGTGAGTCTCTTAGTACAGTAGCACCCATAAAGCTGATAGTTCCCTCACAACATGCTTTGCTCGGGCTACTAATATAGCAGATGAGATGAGCAAGCTGCATTCTTTTGACCTGTGATGGAGTATTGAGCCTAACCAAGTGGTTCCACTAGTGGGTGAACCATCTGACCATGTGATTGTACATTCAGACCAAAAGCTCAAGTTGTTACTAACGACTTGATCAAATCTTCACCACTCTTGGGTTACCGCGGCACAGACTTTGCAGTCCCTGGGTGTTGAGCATGTTGTCTCGAGTGTGTACCACCCTGAGTCGCAGGGTGCACTTGAACGCTGGCACCAACTATGTTGAGAAAATACTGCATGGAAACTGGAAAATCTTGGGGTGAAGGAGTGCCTCTAGTGTATTTGGTGTTCATGAAGCTAAACAGGAGTCTATTTTCAGTCCTTCTGAACTGGTGCTTGGGCTTGGTGTGCATGGCCCATTGAAGGTGCTGAAAGAACAGCTCCTGTCTGCCAGTTCACCGTGCTCACTCCCTACAGTAGCAAAAGAAAGCCCTCTCTTCCTCCCAAGGACACATGAAAAAGAAGTTTGACACACAAATAACAGTTGAACGTAGTGTGACGTTTTGACCCAATCCGATTTGATTATCGTTATCGTTGTCTAGGGGCGGACTGGATCAACACTCACACGCTGAAATATGGAACACAGGCTGGATTTGTCAGAGAAGAGAGGGTGTAGGTACTCACTCAGGCTAGTAGGCCGCTCCTGGCTTGGAGACCTCTTCTCCGGCCAGCTCGCTCTGTTGTTTGCAGGAGGCATCCATGATTGCCTCTTGCCATCAGATGGGTCCAGAAGTGGACCAAAATAATAATCCTTATAACAGTGCTCCAATATTATCCTAATATGAGCTGGTAACACGCGGTCCTCCGCGAAGATCTTCTGTGTGGACAACTGAGCCCTCCTCAGTTAGCATGAGGCTTCCTCACTGGGCTTCCATGGCTCTACCTGTGTGAAACACCTCTCTGCTCGCCTGGCATGACGACGGACATTTTTATAAACCATCTGGCAGCTCCCATATGTGAGCACAAGGACACCACCTGCCGTTACAATTGTACACCACACATCTCTTCATAGACAAGATCCAGCCATTATAATTAAGAAATGAATATTATGATATCTATACGTGAAGGGCGACTGAGGGAGAACGGTCACAGTAGTTTTCAGCGTGGAGACAATGTTCTGGTCCTTCTGCCCATGCCTGACTCTGCACTCACTGCATGTGTCCCAGGGACCTGGCGATAAAAGCAGATGATGTTCTCGATGCAGTCCTCCATACGAGGTAAAGGGAAGGAAAGACATTCAGTGAAAGTTGATATTCACTGTAGCTCTCATTCCCATGAATGAAATGAGCAATATCGGACATTCTTTAAAGGTTTAAAGCTACTTTTCCATTTGACCTAGTTGTCTTTTTTATTTGTCCGGGCAAGCAGCTGCCACTTTGGAGCACTTCTTACTGTAGACTTGGAAATGTGTGATTGTTAACTCATTCACCGCCAGTTTAGGACTGCCAATATTTAGCACAGGCCAAAGATTTTCATAATTGTTGGTCATCTTTCAAGACCCACAGTAAATTATCTATTAGCACCAGAGTGATTTGCAATACCTCAAAATGAAGATGTACGTCTCTGGGTTCACCAGGGAAAAAAAAGTGAGCTTTTAGCATGTTCTGTACTCTACTTATAGCCATTTATATACACCCTGTTTTCACCCAAAATGTCTCTCTGAGAAAAGAAATTGCAGAAAATGGCATTTATGTACAGCACATGCAGAACTCGCTCTCAATTCTTTTATTTTGAACTGTATTGACATCAGACATGTAAATATTATTCATTATGACACAAATGACAAAAAAAAAAAAAAAAAAAAAAAAATATATATATATATATATATATATGAAGTGCTTTTTTTACATTCAACAATACAGTTTGCTCAGTGTGAGTGAGTGTACAGACAGACACACAGACAGACAGACAGACAGACAGACAGACAGACAGACACACAGACACACACACACACACACACACACACACACACACACACAGAGAGAGAGAGTTCTGTCCACAGCTGCCTGCAGCTAGATCGCACCTCCTTCCCCCTCCTTCCCCATCAGCGTTTTCCTCCTCTCGTTCGGGCTGGGAGTGGGACGAATGCTGCGACACGAGTCACACGACACAGGAACGGGTCCGCGGCTTGGCTTTGGGACCAGGCGCTGCTGGAACCGGATCGATCATGTTCGTCACGGGTTTGACTAGGCAATCCAGGTTCGCCCTGCAGCAAGGCAGCAGTGCAGCGCGCCGAGAGGCGTTTCAATGGCGTTTTTTCCTCTGTACAAGGAAGCGCGTTTCTCTGTTTTTCCTCTTTTCCTCCTTCTTCCTCGTTTCAAACAACAGCTGCGGTATGTGTTTGATAACGTGCTGTCGGCTACCCTTTGAGGATAGGGACCAGATGACATGTCAGAGGCTGGGTAAGTGTTTCAACTACGCGCTGCACTCATAAAAACAAAAACACGTCAAACACGTCTTTGGCGTGGATGGCTATTTCTGATAAGACGTCAAAGACGTCTTTGGCGGTGAATGAGTTAACATAATGGGCAGAATTCAGATGGACAAAGAAAGTCATATAAAAATGCATTTACTGTACAATCTGAAAGATCACATTTTGTTAATTTCACCACCCTAACTATCCCTTGTGGTGTTTAGGGTGAGCACCTGCTGTATGTCACGGGGTGAGTGCAGGGATGTCACTTGTCAATTAGACTCCTCTGAGAACAGATGTTTTGTTGAATCAGGTCCATGAAACATTCAGGCAGCTCAACAGTTCTCATCCCAGATCAATCTGATCACACCTGTACTCCTCTACAGTTCACCTTCTACTATACAATTAATTTAAATACTAAATGTCATTTGATTTGATTTATTTATTTAGACGGGACAATGCAAAATTGATGAACACAATAACCATGGAACAGATAAAAACATCTGGAACATAATAAAAGTGTAAAAATCGGATTTAGCGGAAGGCTAGTTTCCATCCGTTGTCCCCGAAACATAAAACACAAAAACATAAAAACAGAATATATAAAACAGCAAAACATAGGCATCAAAGTGCTTTACACCCGTAAAACAAGTATACATGTGCAAAACAGCAAAACACAAGCAGCAGTAATACACTCAAAAAACACAACAGTATAACATGTACAGAAAGATTTATAAAAAAAAAAAAAAAAAAAAAGTTTAGAAGTTGACCTTATTACCTGTGGCCACAAGACTGGTGGGTTTTCAGCCATTCATTCAGTGAACCCTTAAAAGTGGCAAGTGTGGGGCTTTCCCTTATGGGGACTGGCAGACTGTTCCACATTTGGCTGCCTTTAAAGGCCGGCTTTTCCGTGGGGGATATGAATATATATTAAATCTCACGGCCCTAAGGTTTTCGAATCCGTTGAAATTTTTGAAATTGGAGGTTTACTCACAGAGATATCAACCGAAATCCACTCTGTGTGTGTGTGTGGGGGGGGGGGGGAGGTGCGGGTGCGGGGACTCGAAATACTACATTTCCCACAATGCACTGGGCTCGCGTGGCCTTCGTTTTCATGCCCACCCCTCAGGCATTTGGCTGATATCAAACTACAGTAGGTGGCGGTAATGCACATATATGTTTGCCAACCGCCATAAAACTCAAAGAAGAAGAAGAAGAAGGCTTCGACAATAAAACATACAAAGAACAAGAAAATTATCGAAAATAAAATTGCCTCCAAATTGCACCAAATTTAAACTGTAGTATATATGTCGGGAGATGTCTTCATAAAAAAAAATTCATGCATTTTAAGGCATTTTCGTAGGAGTTACGCGCATCTGATGTTGTAACTATTTTCTGTAAAAATGTGTAAAAACGGGTACATTGCTCAGCGTTGATTTCGTTACTTCAACCCACCTACTACTAGATGTAAAATTTGCCGAGCTTTCCAATGCCGCAAGTCCCGTGTCTATTAGTGCTTCCCTTCCCGAGATATGGTCTCTTTGCAAGGAACTATGGGAAGCTAATATTAGCTACAGCAGGCTAGGCGGTTGAAAAAGATGGCTGCCTTTTCGTTTTTGTTGAAGACCTCTGAAGGGGCGTGGAGGACCTCTAGAGGCGGGACCATGGCTCACAACAGTTGTAGTTCATAGGTGCACGACTTCCGCAAGGCGGGGGGTGTCGCTCTGACGCGTTTTGCGTCAGAGCGACATGGAAATAATGTGATAGATGCTTGATAGGCATGGCAGTTAATAACCAATTTCAAAAATTTCAACGGATTCTAAAACCTTAGGGGCGTGAGATTTAATATATATTCATATTCCCCACGGAAAACCCATCCTTTAACTGAGAGGACGTTCTGACCAAACGTGGTCAGTCTGCGCTGGACCTTACAGTCACCTCTAGTGTCAGACCTGGTGCCAAGTCCACTAGTTCTGTTTCTGTGGATGAATTCATTTATAGGCAGGGGAGCTAGTCCATGAAGGCATTTGTAGAAAAAACACACACTTTTTAAGACCTTGATATTTTCAAAGGTCAAAAAGCGGTGTTGTTCCAGAATGTTACAGTGGTGGTATGACAATGGTTTTCTAGCAAATACCTTGATGGCTCTATGGTAAAGTTGTTCAATGGGTTTTATGACAGTGGCACCTGTGAACGACCAGTTTGTGAAACAGTATTCAATGTGGGAGAATATCATGCAGTGAAGATACATTTTTGCTGCATCAGTGGTTAGGAAAGGTCGAATTTGTCTAAAATTAACTAGATTGAAATTAATTGTTCGTTTAACTTTTTTGATGTGTTTCTTGAAGGATAGGTTTGAGTCCAAGATGACTCCGAGGTACTTGAACTGGGAGACTAATTCCAGTTCCTCCCCCCCCAGAAACACATTGGACCGGGTGATGCCAACTGGTCGTTTGCTGAACATCATACATACCGTTTTTTTTGTGTTTAGCAGCAGGCACGTATCTTGCAACCACTGTTGGACCTTGCTTAGAACATTTGTAAGGTTACAAGAGATCTGATCAGTTTTCTTACCGTGTACAAAATTGACCGCGTCGTCAGCATACATCTGACATATATATATATACAGTATATATATATATATATATATATATATATATATATATATATATATATATATATACTGTATATATATGATGAGGGTATCATCAATCATATGATTGATTGATTGATTGATTGTTTTTATTCATTGTGTCATGCACTTAACAGTGCCCAGCCATGGGCTTACTGTACAAGACACACAAGATACAGTATAACATAAGCCAACTATAAAAATACTACTAAATCACAGTACAATATACTCCTTAAACAACAAAACAGATCATTATTTTCTGAACAGAACATTCTGTACGGCAACCATTTTAGGGCATCCTAAAGTGCGCAAGTTTTTTATATATATATATATATATATATATATATATATACCGTATATATATTGTAAATATTAAAAAAACTTGCGCTTTTATTTTGAAGGCAAAATCATTCAATCGGAATTGAAGTTGTAAAAAATTGTTGCTAAGTTCACAGAGGCATTCTTGCGGTTTCCCCATCACACGCGGAAGAACAACAAAAACAACGAATGACAGCATTTTCATGTGAGACGTGAGGAGTGATGACTGACAGCTAGTTTGAGTGATAAGTGAGGCAGGAGCAATGACAACATTTTTGTGTGAGGAGTGATGACTGATGAGTGAGGACTGATGATTGACGAGTGATGCCGTATTGTGCGATGGCTGACGCGTGAGAAGTGAAACAATAATGCAGGAAGAATGACAGCGTTTTCGTGTAAGGACTGAAGGTGTTTCAGAGCACACTCGACATGGTTTTACTAGGAGACATGACAACTGACAACGCTTACTCTGACGCGTGATTTCTATTCGCACATAGGATAAGCAATAACCACGCCCTGTGGCGCCGGGATTGGCCAGGGGCAACACTGGAGGGCACGCAGCCCAGCGATTTCATGAACCAACTGAATAGCTCTTGAGAACGGACAGCGATTTCGAGAGCGGACATTGAAATTAATTATGGTAACCTACCTTCCTTAGCATAGTAATAATAATAATAAGCATAATAATTGTAATCTACACAATGTACACAATCTACAAAAACATGCAATAATATTAACGGTGTTGTGTTCACGTTCATAGCAATATAATGTATCATATCGTTAATTTCAAGCTCAATTCTTACCCAGAGAAAAGGTACAGCACTGAAAATGTAACAAGCAATAGTTTTTTAAACATCTTTATTTTAAAAGATGAAAAACCCCAGCTGCTTTAGTCCCAAGCTTCAATGCTCTTGGCCAATCCCGGCGCCACAGGGCGTGGTTATTGGGGCGGCTTTAGCTCAGGAGGTAGAGCGGGTCGGCCAATGACGCAAGGGTTGGCGGTTCGATCCCCGCTCCCTCCCAGCTGCCGTCGCTGTGTCCTTGGGCAAGACACTTAACCCTCCTTGCTCCCGATGGTGTGTAGGCACCCTGCGCGGCAGCCTGCCGCCATTGGTGTATGAATGGGTGAATGTAGACTATCTACTCATTGTAAAGCGCTTTGGATAAAAGCGCTATATAAATGCAGACCATTTACCATTTACCATATTGCTATAACTATAACTCTGACGGAGGAGGATGCCCTAAAATGGTTGCCGTAATTCTGCCTTTGCTCCCAGGCCTGGGAAATAAAGTTGGCTACAAAGAAGGTCCCTTTCTTGAAACTCTCAAACTCAAGTTTTTCATGATCCATCTAAAAAAAAAAAGCGCTGGTAGCGCTGCCGCCTCACAGCTAGAAGGTCCTGGGTTCGATTCCCACCTGGGATGCTGTGGAGCGCTGAAGGAGTGCGTGCCCGTCCGCATGTCCTCGAGTGCCCACCGCCCGGGTGGGGTCGTCAAAAGGGCCTTTCTGTGTGGAGCTTGCATGTTCTCCCCGTGCCCCCTGGGGGTTTCCTTCATATAGGAACCCCTCACCAAAAACATGCAATATCCTGGTTGCTGAAGTGGTGCCTCCTTTGGTCATTTGGGGCGCCTGTTTTTATGTTTCATGTCACTGGGAGGAAAACCTTGTTTGCTAGTGGGAGGCCTTTCTCTGTATTTTGGATAATTAATCAAAACAGATTGTAGGCAAAGTCTGCTGCAGGTACTGTACTTCCTTCAAGGCAGTTAGATTGCTCAGATAAACATTTAAATCATGCATTGAGGAATGGCTGCTAAAGTAACTAGCAGGAGCCAAACATCTAGTCACCCATCTTTCTTCTGATGTCCTTATACTGTAAGTATTTATCCAAGGTGAGGGAAAGCTTTTCAGACTTCCGGCGTGTTGCTCACAGTTGTTATGAGCCATAATACCCTGGAGGCTATTCTTTACAATGATTTGGATAGTCAACACAAGATATACCCACCGCTGTGCACTAAATCCACAAAGACATTTATGTGATGGGGCTCTTCTCCCTCCCCTCTCCAGGTTTTGCAATCCTCCAGGCCATCATGGAGAGCGCTGTAGCCAATAACTGGCAGGTGACAGCGCGCTCGGTGGGGAACATCGTGGACCCCACTGAGTACAGACGCATCATTGAGGAGATGGATCGCCGGCAGGAGAAACGCTTCCTCATCGACTGCGAGGTGGACAGGATCAACTCCATACTGCAGCAGGTATCGAGTCAACACACACGTTACTTCAGCTTTCAGTGTCTAAGAACAAACCGCCACATTTGAGGTAATGATGTCTATCCTTTATGTTCAAGTGTAACGTGGCCAGCGGGTAGTGCTGTGTAGGGCTGCCTGATTATGGCAAAAATCATAATTGCGATATTATTTTTTACTGATATTGAGATCACGATTATTTAATGCGATTACTCATTGACTTTGGCAACATCATGCATTTATTCAACTTGAAAAAATCTTTTTAATACTGGATTTATTTGAAATTTAAATATAATTGAACTGAAAAACAAATTAATTAATTAAAAAAGTAAAACAAATGTCAAGGTATCCGCGGGGTCTTGAAAAGTATTGAAAGTTGATCAATCAATTTAGGGAAAATGAAGGCCCTTAAAAAGTATTAGAAAGTATTTTATTTTTTATTTCAAATTGTTTGTATTGAGTTTTAAATTAAATGAGAAAAAGACAAACAAGCAAAAAGCAAAACAAAACAACGGAAATGTATTTAAAAGTCTTAATCGCCACTTGATGAGGTATTAAATTGTGTAGCTATTGTGCTATTGTGTTAAATGGACATATGATATTGTTCTGGAGATCCAGCAAGACCTGGTCACCTGGCTGGGTGTAAAGCAGCCAGGGCTGGTATAGGTTCCCGCCGGAATCATTCCAATCTGTCGTAAGGTCTCTGGCTCCCTCACAGAAGGGGCCAACCACTCTTTCACGCTCCAACCTGGTATCTCGGTTCGTGGAGGGATTGCTGGAGGACCTTCCTCCTCCAGTTGGCTAGCAGTGTTCTTGGCCGTTGGGTGACAAGTTTGATTCGTTGTTAGCATGCATTGTCTCAGGCGTGCCCATCACGGCACGATGGAGGTCCCGCCACCTAACTTGCTCACGATCTGGATGGTCTTGTCAGTGAGCACCTCCTGTAAAGTATTGTAGCGTTCCAGGTAATCCAGGTATTACCTGTAATGTGATGTGCAATAGAAGTGTCTAGATTGCAGCTAGGAACTAATGTGTGTGGGTGTGTTCCTAGGGGGAAGGGGGTATATAGGACCAGCGGCAGCATGGCGGAAGCCAGTCAAGCTATGCGAGTGAGCGAGACCGGTTGCTGTGTGTAGAGCTAGCTGTGAAGCTAGCTGCTAGGAGCTGAATGAGCCTGTCAATAAAGAACCTGTACCAACTACAACTCTCCGTTCCTTGGCGGATACACGATCCGTTACATTGGTGTCAGCAAGTGAAGCGGTAGCGCCTCTGATTCGGTCGAGAGGGGAGAGAGTGAGGAGGAACGGCGGAGGAAAAGTTGGAGATCAGACGGCTCGAGCGACCTAGCGGTAGCAAGCTAGCTGTGTGAGCTAGCTGCTAGGGGCGCCACGTGTGATGGTGCGCGAGGAAGAATGGCCATCGGTGAACGGGAGAAAAGAGGAGCTGACGACGGGGATCAGCTCGGTGCTGGCGGGCATGGAAGCCCGTTTGTTGAGAGAGGTCAGATGGCTGGCGGAGGCGATTCCTGCCTGGGCAGTGAAGCTGTGGATGGCGCTGCGGGGAGTCGGGCAGCGTGTGGACAAGTTGAGCACAGAGGGAGCGCAGTGTGGAGAACGGCCGGAGGAGCCACAAAATAGACTGTGTTGGACCTGTGGAGAACCGGGCCACGTGGCGAGGTGGTGCCGAGGCGGTCCCGGGAGACGGACCGGGTATGCGGGACAACGACATGGACAGCAGGGAGCCTGCTGGGCATGCGGCGCGATCGGACATTTAGCCAGAGAATGTCAAGAAGCTGTCGGGGACTGGAGAACAGCGGGAGAGGAGAGACGTGCAGGCGGCGGACAGGTGAGACTTTGTTGGACGTGCCGGTCACCTGAACATTTAGCCAGAGACTGCACTAAGGGTGTGAACGCTGGAAGAGACACACAGCCGGGGGAGCAACAGGCAGAGGAGCAGCGGAGTAGCGGAGCAGTGGAGCAGCCTGAGCGACAAGCGGCGGAGCAGCGGAGCAGTGCAGAGCCGGTCATTCAGGTCAGGAGAGTGTGGACTGCTTGTCCAGATGGACGGGTGTTGCTAACGCCGGAGAAGCCTAGCTGCTCTGCATACCAGCCGGAAGTGAGCGACATCATCTGCAGAGCTGTTACAGTCGGGGGAGCAGCACTCGTGTCTCCGGGTGAGCCTGGGGGGTTACCGCCGGGGGAACCGGCCCAGCCTAGCCGCTACACACCCCCCACGGTTGCACTGCGGAGAGCCGAGGTGGAAATCGACACCGGTGGTGTTCCCCCTGCTGTCCTCAGCACGCCGCTCCCTGGGGGAGCGGGACGGGAGAACGAACGAGTGCAAGAGGTGGAGGAAGACGAGGGAGGCTGTTCAGATGGGGACCTGACAGACGAGGACATAGACGCCATCATGGATGTCGACGAGGGGGAGTGGAAACGCAGACAGATGGAGGACGCGGAGATCGGTCCGGTGTACGGGTGGGTAGCGGCCGGACGCCGGCCCCCTGTGGAGGAGATTCGCACGTGTTCCGGTGCCACGAAGGGACTGTGGAACATGTTTTCGGACCTGCAACTGGGTGGAGATGGGGTTTTAGAGAGAAAGGGGCACGGGAAGAGCGGGAACCAGTGGGTTGTACCCAGCTACCTGCGGGGGTTGGTGCTACGGGGGACTCACGGGGGCTGCGGCTGGAAGGGTCATTTCGGGCCTGAAGTGACACTCCGCCGGGTTCATGAACTTTACTACTGGGGCAAACACGAGGAGGATGTGCGGGACTACTGCCTTCGTTGTGTTGACTGTAATGTGCTTCAGGTGGGACAGAAGCTTTGAAAGGGGGGATGGAAATGGTGGTGGTTTAAATGATGGGGTCGAGTTAAATTGAAGATGAGTGTAAAGAAAAGAGGGAAAGGAGAAATAAGGTAAATGTTGGGTTTATTGTCGAACTGAAATGATATGTGGGTTGAATTGAAAATGAGTGTAAAGAAAAGAGGGAAAACGTAAATGGGTTTGAGTTAAATTGAAATGTGTGTAAAAAGAGAATTGAAATGTGGGTTGAATTTAAAGGAATGGGAAAAGAGGAAGGAATGGAAAGAAATGCAAATGATGATGGTGGAACGAAAATTAAGAAGTGGTGAAATAAGAAGAGACCAATTGGGGGAATACAAAAAGTGTTGGTGATGGAAAAATGTTGTGTTTTGGTACAGGGGGATATGTGTGGGTTGTGGGTGTCAACGTGGGCGTTGACCTATTGTTGGGTATGTAGCGTTCCAGGTAATCCAGGTATTACCTGTAATGTGATGTGCAATAGAAGTGTCTAGATTGCAGCTAGGAACTAATGTGTGTGGGTGTGTTCCTAGGGGGAAGGGGGTATATAGGACCAGCGGCAGCATGGCGGAAGCCAGTCAAGCTATGCGAGTGAGCGAGACCGGTTGCTGTGTGTAGAGCTAGCTGTGAAGCTAGCTGCTAGGAGCTGAATGAGCCTGTCAATAAAGAACCTGTACCAACTACAACTCTCCGTTCCTTGGCGGATACACGATCCGTTACAGTATTGTGAAGAAGAGGGTGATAAGTTAGCCCACAAGTCGTCCAGGGTCTTTATCCTGTTCCGCCTGCCAACTGGATGGTTATGATAGTTGTGTTGGCAGCCACCTCTTCTAGGTGTCTTCTCCGTGGCTTCTTCCCGTAAGAGCGATGCCAGTCGACACCAGTCGTCCAGCTCCTGACCCTGGAGTGGAAGTCCTCGTCGGTATCTGCTTGATCTTCGTGGCATGTGGTCTACGTCGTCAGAATGTCGGGTCGTACTGGACGTGAGTCGATCGATTGTGGATAGCTTTGTACTGTCGTGCGCTTGCTGATATAGTTATCGTTTGCAGCACATTATGACATCACCAGTGATGTCATAACATCGTCGGCTCTGATGATGTCATCACTGGGACGTCACATCTGATGATGTAATTTGTGCTCCCATTGTGATGACATCGGTGATGTCATCGTTCGCTGCCGCGGTTCCCATTGTGATGACATCGGTGATGATGTCATCATTTGCGATAGTTCCAGGGATAGTTCTAGGGAGCTGGCTGGATCCAGAGGCCCAGGATGGGCCCCTGGGAGGAGCCATCCCACTTCGAATACTTATGCAAGAGAACCTTTCGAACAGATATCGTCTCATATCGATCGTAGACCCCTGAATTGAATCGAAATTGTACCGTGGCAGACTTTGTGATATCAGCAAATATCGTCCAAAGAATCTATATAATATCGTATCATGATGAAAGTTGTGATTTACACCCCTATCACTGATGTGATGAAAGTGGCATTGAGGTCTTAAAATATAAAAAAAGGTCTTAAAAAAGTCTTAAAAGGTATTAAATGTAACTTCAGGATTCCTGCATATACCCTGATGTATAAATAAATAAATAACCACAATAATATAGAAAAATGTATTGGTCTATCTCGATGATCTTGTTTTCATAATTGTGGGAAGTCAAAAATGTAATGGAGATTAGAATTTGATTAATTTCACTGCCTTAGTGCTGTGCAGTAAGTAAACCTCACTCTCTGAGATCTCAAGAGAGGATCTAGCGACAGCTGCTAGAGGGTCTGCCTCCCATGCCGGAGGTTCCTGGTTCGATCCCCAGCTGTGAGGGGACGACACAACGCAGGTTACACAAGAAGAACTCCTGAATTACTCCACGTTCCATATGCCTTATTTCCTCACTTTCTGCTGTGGGCACCCGTGATTTCAGTTGTTTATTTCTGATGATACTGTAGGTTGTCAGTTGCAATTGAAATTATCCAAGGATCCCTCAGCTGGATGTGCTATTGTGCTTTGTGTTACCTTCGATCGATGAGCGAACACGCTTCAAGCAAGGTGCTAAAAATCGTATATTCCCCTTCAATTTAGATCCTCGCAGTAGGGATGTAATGATATTAAATTTCACAGTACGATACGGTACGGTACGGAATCTACCAAAAATATCACAGTGTATGGTATTTCACAGTATTAATCCCCCATCCTTTTAGGCGTACTATGGCCCATCGAAAAAACAAGTATTTTGCTTTGAAGAAAAATATTGATTTATTGATCTGAAACTGGAACTGATATGAGATACATTTACACAAGGGTCCTCCATTATCAACTTATATGCAGCGCCGTGTATATTGTGCAACATACCTACCATGGGCATTGTATGTAGGATATGATAACCGTGGTTGTTTGATATCGCAGTATACTTTAAAATGGTATATCCTAACATCCCTACCTCGCACTTACTCAATGCGATGTTTACTGGATCCTTTACAAAAAGCCTTGAGCCCACCAGCATGCGTTACTGTGTGTTGGTGCATGGCATGCTCATTTGAACCATTAAGACCAGGCAACACCTAACCTTCTGTCCTTTGCTGAGGTGTAAGTGTGCAAAGGCTTCTGCCCTCTACATAATGATCGTCATTATTACAGCCTTATGCGGTTTCCTTTGACCTTCACAGTAGATCTGTCTTCATTGCCGCTGACGTCGGGCAATATTTTTAGTGACAGCCCTGAACATTTTCATTAATTAGGAGACGTTTGCTTTTCTCGGCCCTTCTCGCTGATATAGAGGGTTTCTGCTAAATTGCCCCATGTTATATCCAAGTTATCCAATCAGATAATGGCGGTCACTGGGTGTTACATCAGGCTGATTATAATCTCTTTACTGTAATGGCTTAATGCGTGTGAATGGTGGCCTTGTATGCAACCATCTGTCAGACAAGCGTCTCTTCAGATGCTTGAGAGTGGCAAGATACTGTACGCCTGGGTCTCTTGACAAGATACTGTACACCTGGGTCTCCTGACAAGATACTGTACACCTGGGTCTCCTGACAAGATACTGTACACCTGGGTCTCCTGACAAGATACTGTACGCCTGGGTCTCCTGACAAGATACTGTACGCCTGGGTCTCTTGACAAGATACTGTACACCTGGGTCTCCTGACAAGATACTGTACACCTGGGTCTCCTGACAAGATACTGTACACCTGGGTCTCCTGACAAGATACTGTACGCCTGTGTCTCCTGACAAGATACTGTACGCCTGGGTCTCCTGACAAGA
Organism: Poromitra crassiceps; assembly: GCF_964638095.1. Lineage (NCBI taxonomy): Eukaryota > Metazoa > Chordata > Actinopteri > Beryciformes > Melamphaidae > Poromitra > Poromitra crassiceps. The sequence goes on along the minus strand of NC_139623.1, from coordinate 29,456,401 downwards.
TACTGTACACCTGGGTCTCCTGACAAGATACTGTACGCCTGGGTCTCCTGACAAGATACTGTACACCTGGGTCTCCTGAAAAGATACTGTACGCCTGGGTCTCCTGACAAGATACTGTACACCTGGGTCTCCTGACAAGATACTGTACACCTGGGTCTCCTGACAAGATACTGTACACCTGGGTCTCCTGAAAAGATACTGTACACCTGGGTCTCCTGACAAGATACTGTACACCTGGGTCTCCTGACAAGATACTGTACACCTGGGTCTCCTGACAAGATACTGTACACCTGGGTCTCCTGACAAGATACTGTACGCCTGGGTCTCCTGACAAGATACTGTACGCCTGGGTCTCCTGACAAGATACTGTACACCTGGGTCTCCTGAAAAGATACTGTACACCTGGGTCTCCTGACAAGATACTGTACACCTGGGTCTCCTGACAAGATACTGTACGCCTGGGTCTCCTGACAAGATACTGTACACCTGGGTCTCCTGACAAGATACTGTACACCTGGGTCTCCTGACAAGATACTGTACGCCTGGGTCTCCTGACAAGATACTGTACACCTGGGTCTCCTGAGAGCGCTTCCTTATGCGAGCTGTGACATCAGCACTTGTTTTAATATAATATCAGCTCCCAGTGTAAGTAGGACACACTGTCCCGTAACAGCAACAACAATGAGCCTACTATAAATAGCCTACCGTCCTATCCTGAGGGAAGATCTCTCACAAAGGCAGGAGGAGTGAGCAAACACAACCGAGATCAGTCAGACATCAGGAAGCAGCCGTTTTGGACATGAATCTGTTATCGGCGTTCAGGATTAGACCTTATAGATAGAGCGAACCATAATAATCTATATTATATAATCATCAATATACTCATTACTCACTTAGGTAGGTTGGTCTGGCCTATTGATACTTGCATTCAGGCTATTATCTCTGGCCAGGCCCAGTATGCTATTTAGAATGTGTGATAATTACTGGTAATAAACAATGACTTCCCAGCTTACTTATAATGGAAGTCCATGGTATCGTGTGGCACAGTGTATACAAATCACATAGATGCTCTCGCATGATACAAAGTTATAGAAAGGGGGAGGAGTCGATTTCCTAATTTAGGCCCAGAAAGGAAGTGGCCCGCATATTAATCCAAGAAGTCTCCCGTTGAAGGAGATGTCGCCACCCTTCGCTTTTTTGTTTGAAAGTGTCTGCAGTGTGGCCCTCAGCCTTGTAGTGCCTTGTAGTGCTGTGCCATGGGGTAATTGGGGTTGTGCGTCCTCCTGATAGCGTATTTGTTCAGCCAATCTCTTCCCCAGCTTGCCTTTGGTGCAGCTGATAGACTGTAGAAACAGCCACACTCACATTCAAGTCTGCAAACAACATGTTGTGTTGCCATTAGCAAAGCTTCAGCATTGAAATGTGCTTTGAAAAAAAACATCCACAAATGTGGTGTCTGTTGACGTTGTTGCAGTGATTGCAAGAGCCACATCTGTTCCAGTAAGTTGTGGTAGGTTTAGGGGTGGATGGTGACTCCTCTCACCAGGCTGTCTTTGAGTGTTGGTGCCCTGCTGAAAGAGAAGGCTGGTGGCTCAGGAAACACTGCACAAAGGGTGCGGTTAATGAGCAAAATATCCCAGTTCTTAGTGATAACATGCATGATATCATAGGCCAAGTTGCTGTACTGTGTGGTGAAATAGATTCTGGAGGGTTGTTTGTCACGAGGTCTCTTGTTCAGAAGGTGCTTCCTATCGAAGGACTTGGCTCTAGTGAAAGCTTGATGGAGAACCTTTTTGTTGTAACCCCTCAAATCTGTGATACATGTCTTTGGCTTGGTGTTAAAAATTACTCTCAGTATCACAGATCCTCCTGAGCCTCTGAAACTGGTTATATGGTATATTTGATTTAACTTCAGACCATGTAAAAATGGAGAGAAAGAAAAAGTCATCAATATATCTCCCATACCACTTGATGTTGTCTTTGAATGGGTTGGTGTGAGGTTTCCATACCAAATTTCAAGCTGAGAGTATATCTGTATTACCTGATCAGCCCGTGACGTCAGTCAAGCCCAAGCGTGACGTCAGGCATGACATCAGTTGTCCTCAGTTCATGACGTCAGGCATGATATGATGTCAGTCCTCCCTAGTATATTATAGCAAGGGTTCTACGTCACGCCCCACTCTGGTGGAGTGGCAGCCGGCATCGTGGCTGTTCATTCCCCCTGAAACCATCCGTCAGATGCCGCCCTCTCGCCTAAAGAGGAGCGCCATCTTACAATGGAGTCATACGCCAAAGTACTTGCCATGCATGCCACTTGCTAAATAAAGTCTCTTGTTAAACCTTTCCGACCGGTCTCTCATGATTGAAATGGCTCTACATGTCGTACCTTCCCAAAGTCCCAAATAGAACCCAGCATATTTCGGAGCTGTGCCCTTGACCTGCCTGTACAGTTGATCCTGGAATATTTATATTTACAATGGAATCCACTTGTGATCACGGTTATAGTGATCAACCGCTTATACTGATCAAAAGCGTTGTCACGAATCATTCCTATATACATGCTGTTTAAATAACTTGCTTATAGTGATCAATACTCTGCTTACAGTGATCATTTTTGGCCTTGTCCCAATGTTTAAAACTACAGTAATTTTATAATTTTTTACTTACAAACTCCGAGATACAGCAGCGATATTCAGTGCATGTCTTTCTGTATACGGAGAGATCACGGCATCTCTGTCTGCCTGTCAGTCTGTGGAGAGATGGTGGCATCTCTGTCTATGCGAGACCGCTGTGTTTGAAATAGCTGGAGGCCTACTGTAACTTACTGTATGTATTTTTTAAAGTCAATAACATTCAGTAGGCTAAATAATGGACCTGTCAGTTTCATTACCTTATATGTACAGTATTAATTAATAAATATACAAAATGTCAATTAGATGTAATCTACATGCGAGAAAGTGCCATCTTTAAAAAGGCCCAGTCCAGGCTGTTTTTTCTCAGGAAGCTCCGGTCTTTTAATGTTAGCAGGTCACTCCTTCATGTTTTTTGACCAAGGTATTTTAGCTAGTGTGTTATTTTATGCTGTTGTCTGTTAGGGGAGTGGCCTAAGATTCGAGGACAGAAACAGGATCAATAAACTGATCAGGAAGGCAGGATCCATTATTGGTCTGACTTGGAATCATATCCCAGAGCAAAGAATGTGCAGGAAGCTCAAAACCATCATGTACAATGACGGTCACCCAATGTTCCCTGTTTTTAACGACCTGAAGAGCTCTTTTAGTGACAGGCTTGTCATGCCCAGATGATCTACAGAGAGATTTAGGAAGTGCTTCGTTCCTGCTGCAGTGACATTTTTTATTGAACATCGTCGCTGATTGTTGCCGTCGACCTGGTGTTGACATTGTTGATTTACCGTGGTTGGTTGTGAATGTTAGCATCCATGATTTGATGTTGTATGGGGGCTGTGCCCCTTATTCTGTACTGCTTGGGATATGTACATGTAACTGTACTGTATATTGCATTTCTATTGCCTGTTGTTTGTCCTACATGTATGGTGGCACTCAGTTCCCCCCCTGCAGGGGGTTAATAAAGTTTATCGTATCGTATCGAGAAATAAAGAAAAAGAAAAAAATTGTTATAATGATCATCCGCTTATAGTGATCCATTTGACCCGTCCCAAGGTGATCACTATAAGAGGAGTGCGCTGTATTTATATTTATTTATATTTTAGGGTCCAGTTTGTGATCATTACTTTTGCCAGCAAGCTAGGTTGCATTGGAACGGGGCTTTTCCTTGTTGATGAATGTGCTGTGGGACTTCACCCTCTCCTGCAGGCTCGCTTGCCATCCTAAGGATTATCAGTCTGTTCATCCCCCACAGTAAAGCAAAAGACAGAGCGATAAACAGCACCGCCTCCCCAAAGGCTTCTCATCAATAACGGTTGCGCAGCAGACTGTTGCCTCCTCCTGTGGGTACAGTAGACAGCACAGTGGATGGAAGAGAGAGGGAATGAGAAGACGGAGGCTTGTGGGAGTTGAGGCGTGTAGCGTGCAGCCTCTCGGTGAAGAGCTACGGAGAGAAAAGGAGAAGGGCCCGGCACCCAGAGGAGCGCTGGAATTCCACACCCAGAGAGTCACATAATGAAACGAGATGCTGCTTTGCGATGAAATCACATCTCTGTGACAGTAATCTAATCCTACAACGTGAATTGTAGTTTTGCTTATTGTAGTTTCCTTTACACAGGCGTTGGTTTATATAGCATGACATAACAACTGGTTTCTGTAGTATTGGCATTTTCTCTGAGGGGAATGATCAATGATGTTTAGAGCACTGTTTTGTAAATTGTCTTATAATTATAGTTGCAACTTGCAAACTACGAAACACTTTGATCATTTGAGAGAGAGAAAAAGCACTGGAGCTTCCAAGCTGTTGGCAAACCTTTATGTAGATCAGTGCTTCTCAAAGTGGAGTCCTTGAGGGGGTTCCAGGGGGTCCACAGCAAAAAGGGTCATCATTTATTTTCACTAGAATTCCAACCATAAGTAAATAAATAAATAAATAAATATTTTATGACTATTTTGGTTATAGTTTAAATCACCTTTTTCACACCAGCCATGTCGTGCCTAAAAGGCAGGAAGTAACACAGGTGCAAGCAAAACATTAATGAGGGTTTCCAACGTCCAATCCATTTAGGTGTTTCAGCACCGCACCACACACACACACACACATGCACGCACGTGCACACGCACGCACACACACACACACACACACACACACACACACACACACACACACACACACACACACACACACACACACCAATCAGTAAAGTAAAAGTAATGTCAGAATTGAGCAATGATAGGGGGACATCCGCTCGTATCTCCCATCACCTGCATTGGTTTGAACTTCCTCCAGTATGACACGTTTTTTTCCCCCAACTTCCTTTGTCCATTTTCTGTGGGCATGAATTGCAGACTGCCTAAGCTGCATTCGCAGAATGTAGAAGAGACAGTCTGGCTTGAGAGACTAGTGATGCCTGAGATATTTTGTGATGGATGGATGGATGAACCAGGGTCGATACATACTGTACCTGGAGTCCCGCCCCGATTACATCATGAGGGATAACAAGCAATAACTTCCATTAAAATAATAATAAATTGGTTTTGTGGTGAGGTTTGATGTATATCATCATGTACAGTATATGATGATCTATACAAAGTTTCAGTGATATATTCAGTCATATTTCCAAATGTGTTTTGTGTGCATCTGTGACAGTTTGACAGTTTATACAAATCCCTCATCAAATGATTGTCCCGTTTAGATGGAATGGGATGAGGATAATTGGGTGAATGGTGAAAAGGAGCAGTTGCCAAGCTGATGATGCTCAGGATGCTCAGGGCAGCACATGACAAATCACTCCCAAAAAAGAGAAGCCTCCATCAGTGGGAAGGCAGGCAAATCCTCTCCAAGGCACTTGGGCCGACATCCAGCGCCGCACAGGACTTTGGCTCCAGCCGGCTTCATTAGAAAATATCCCCCCGGGAATATTTAGGCTAATAGTGGTGTAGCCTGGCCCAGCTCAGCTCAGCTCAGCACAGCACCACACAGCACAGCACAGCACAGCACAGAACCACACAGCACAGCACAGCACAGCACAGTACAGTACAGCACAGAACAGCACAGCACATAACCACACAACCCAGCACCACACAGCACAGCTCAGCATAGCACCACACAGCACAGCACAGCACCACACAGCACAGCACCACACAGCACAGCAGCACACAGCTCCACACAGCACAGCTCAGCACAGAACCGCACAGCACAGCACAGCTCAGCACAGCTCAGCACAGAACCGCACAGCACAGCACAGCTCAGCACAGCTCAGCACAGCACCACACAGCTCAGCACAGCTCAGCACAGCACAGCACCACACAGCACAGCACCACACAGCACAGCTCAGCACCACACAGCACAGCACCACACAGCACAGCTCAGCACCACACAGCACAGCTCAGCACCACACAGCACAGCACCACACAGCACAGCTCAGCACCACACAGCACAGCACCACACAGCACAGCACAGCACCACACAACTCAGGACCACACAGCACAGCACAGCACCACACAAACAGCCTGTCCTGCCTGGCTCCTCCAGACAAGCAGACAGCAGGAGAGCTACAGCCACAAAAATAAAGAGACCTGACACAACTGCTCTTTCAATTGCTCTCTCTCTCTGTGTCCTCAACAAAGAGGTCAATTTAATGCACTAGGCATCTTGCGTGCTACGCACGTTCGATTCCTAGGCTCTTTTTTTTTCCGATAGGGGACAGGTAATGAACATTTAAAAAAAAATGTAAATGCACAACAATTGCAGTCACAAGACTGATTTCCATTGTTAGTCCCCCTGCCAGATGATACAGGCTTATGGCTCATTTCCACCACATTTTACAGCCCTGCACAGCTCGTCACCACTCGGCTCTACTTGTTTCAACCCGATGGACGTTTTGCTTCCACCGCTGGTCATCGATCCCCGCCCACCCCCGCCCATTACCTGGTCGTCATAGCGACCGCATATCTGCCCTCTGCCCATATTCCGAAGTAGGCTATAACATATAACATTACAATTAAATCCATACACAGAACTTTTAAACTGTTTATGAAATACTGGTGCCTCTAAATGACCTACAGTGTACATGGGCAAATGTGACAATCGGCCAGGAGAATGGATATCACTTTGTTGTTAGTCAAACTCACATGCATGCGCTGCGCGAGGGACGGGCGCGAGGGACGGGGGTTGCGCTACAGAGTGAAGCCTCTACCTCGGCGGCCTCTCACCAGGCAAGACCGCGGCTTCACCAAAACCCAGCTGCGGCCTAGCGGAGCCGACGTTACACACAGCTACAAAGGGCTTCCTGAGGAGCGGATTTTTTTTCTCTCAAAACAATTGAAAACCACCGTCATGTTAAGCTGAGTAAGGAGATCGCTTTTATTTCACCAGAGCCGAAGGCAGCAACACAAAAGACTGATGGAAATAACAGAAGAGAAGGTAATCCCCACTAAACTGGTATCCAGCATTGACAGTAGATAGAGTAGACACGATTCTGCCTGACCAATCAGTCGTCTGCAGTGTTTTCACGTCACCGTATAGTACCCGGGTCCACAGCGCTAGAACCTCAACAAAGCAGGGACCAAAACTAGCACGACTCGACCCCGACTCAACCCGGGCTGTCCCTGTTTTTAATCGGTGGAATGAGACAAAAAAGCAAGACGAGCTGGGCGGGGCCGCACTGATACCAGCGGTGGAAATGGGCCATTAGAGTCCTGATAGGGGTAAAAAGTAACATAGTGCAACAAAAACATATTCAAAATGTAAACACAATGCAAAGTGCAAGTATGCAGAGAAATAGAATCAGATACTGAGAACCTGAGTTTGAGCTCTACATAGCTAAGTGAAAAGTGCAAAGTACAAAATATACAGGAATATACAGTCAGATACTAAAACCTGAGTTTGGGATCAACATACAGCTAAAATGTAAGATCTACAGAAGATCTTACTCAATAGATGTGAGAAAAAAAAAAAAAAACTGAGAACAACACACATCCATATCGCCTGCTGCGCGGGCTTGCCGAGCTGGCCTGAGCCCTGGCTGCTCCTCAGGGATGCTGGATCACCTGTCCTGGAGCTGGCAACATACAGCTGTCCATGGCTGAAGACGGGGGTCTGAAGCCAGACTCACACTTCTTTCAGTGTCTGCCCCTGGGACTTGATTTTGCTCTTATGACATCACTGATGACATCATCAGTGGGACTCTTATGACATCACTGATGACAGCACAACCTCTTATGACAAGTATACTGTGGTATATGATCATAATTCATGGGGGTGGAAAAATGACAAGATTGTGATTTAAAAATGTTTTTACTGTAATTGCTGAGATTAAAGCATCAGTCAATTGCAGGATAGCGCCCCCTGTTGAAACACTGTTACCATACTAGTTCAAAAGGTAAATTGAAAATGTGGTAGTTGTCCTTTTCCCCAACCAGGACATGAAGGTTCAGTCTCACACATAGACTAGACATGATGAAAGCAAGCTATGTTGGGGGAGAATTTGCCTACTGTAGCTTCCTTGTAAGGAGCCTAAATAATGTGTCTCATTGTAGACCAATAGGACTTTGACCTGCTTGAGAAATAATAGCGGCTGCCTGATTCTTGTCTTGAACAGTAATTGCCAAGCTGATGATGCTCAGGATGCTCAGGGCAGCACATGACAAATCACTCCCAAAAAAGAGAAGCCTCCATCAGTGGGAAGGCAGGCAAATCCTCTCCAAGGCACTTGGGCCGACATCCAGCGCCGCACAGGACTGTGGCTCCAGCCGGCTTCATTAGAAAATATCCCCCCGGGAATATTTAGGCTAATAGTGGTGTAGCCTGGCCCAGCTCAGCTCAGCTCAGCACAGCACCACACAGCACAGCACAGCACAGCACCACACAGCACAGCACAGCACAGCACCACACAGCACAGCTCAGCACCACACAGCACAGCACCACACCACACCACACTCTGTGGTGCTGTAATTGCAGAGAACATTGGACAATGGCATCCAGACTATCCTTTCCATTCGATGAACATTAAAAATGTAAGAGCCAGTCAATACAATCAGTGCTTCAGCTCCCTTCTCACTTGCAGGGTCTTCATTTCTCCGATCTTTTTCTGAAGAGGTTGTTCTTTCCCAAGAAGGATTTTGACAGACAGGAATGTCTGTGGCGGCAGCGTCTGACCTCAGCCAGGTTCCCGTCCATTCCAGGTTCGCACTATAAAAATAAAAAAAAGTCTTGTGGGACTATGAAACTAGAGCATCAGGATGCTAAACATATTTGTTGTGCCCACATGCCTTTGTTCAGCAGAAATTGCTGGTCAACAGAACAGAGTAATTGAAGCAGTCGTGCACATATCCAACAAAATAAAGCAGGTGCAGCAAACAAAAAAGTTAAAACAGTATAGGACGAATCAGCGTGACGTCACTTGCCACCCAGAAATGCGGGACCCCACGGCAGTTATTCATATGAGTTGTGCCAAACAAACATTAATATCTCAAAAACTATACATCATCGCTTATATTTTGACATTCTGAGACTGAGTGAGAGCAGACGTAGCTCAAGAGTTTGATGTATAATATATGCATGTCGTGTTAAAGTTGTGTGAACTGTCGCAGTTTTTAAAATGCTTTCTTATGGCAGTAATAAAAACGAATTAATTGTTTAGTACCTGCAGTACAAAGTATACAAATGAGCTTGCACCTCCACAGCAGCTCCCCAACATACAGTTTGTGATTTTGGTGTGAAATCGCTGGTTGATAGCCAATGTTATTATTATATTATTCTTATATATAATATTATATATTATTATTATTATTATATTATTATTATTTATATATTATTGTTATTATTTTATTATTCTTATATATATTCTTATATGTTATTGTTATTATTGTATTATTCTTATATATATTATGATTATATATTGTTATTATTATATTATTCTTATATATATTATGATGATATATTGTTAGTATATTATTACTTATCAAACAAGACCAAACCTCCCAGCTTCACACCACTGTTCCTGATGTTAGACATGGCGTTTTCAGTATATTTATGCTGGCAAATTTGTGAGTGAATTGATCGAGTGAACACCATCATGTGTGTTCGGAAACAGCCACTCCGAGCACACTGGACCATTTGTAAATTGGGAGTGCCGTTGTAATGTACCATAGAGCCGCGCTCTCATTTCAGTGTGGAGTGTCAGAGTGGATTTACGAACGCACCCCATGTCTAGCCACATCTTCCAACTTTAGAATAGCTGTCAGTCTCTGAGCTCTCTGCCAACCTGATGCCTACTCTCTTTGCAAGTCAAAACAATGGTTGGTTTTGGATTGCTCTGAAAAAGAGTACTGAAGCAGATTTGTAAATCTACCATGGAAATGTGTATCAGATACGCACATTTTTCACTTTTTCCTCTGCCATTTATAGGAAAAAATTACAAACTAATACTATACTACATTACATATTAATCCTCTGATTTTGATTGCTGATTATGGTCACACCCAAGTAAGTGCTGAAATCACATAATGAAAGTGACACATTTTTGGCAAGAACATCCATTTTATGCAGGCAGTTTTGACAATCTTCAGCATATGGCACTGGAAATTTATCTCAGTTTGCCATACTTCTTTTGATGGTCTCTCTTGAGAAATTCTTTATTCATCTACGTTGAACTATAAAATGTTATACATATTTACACCGTAGCTGCAAAAGCTGACAGCCAATAATACAAAGTTGCAGTTTAGACACCTAATGCACATGCCATGTGTTTGTAAGCTTCATGTATGTTGCATTGAATATAACCATTACCTCTCCTGTCACTCTCCACTCTACAGTCAAATCAAATAGAAACACTCCCACAAATACATTATTATCTGTACTGTTAACTCTGTGTACTTTATGTCTGTGAATAGTAATGCTACAGTAACCCTCAATTACAGTATATTTGCAGATTACATTTGTGTTATACTGTATATCTCCAAGATACAATAACCTGTAAATATTTGTTTGTGAAGACAACAAGGTTTCAGTGAAAAGCAGCAACTGAGGTGTCAGTTTGAGATGCTCACATAGAAGTGAGGAGTCTGGACCTTCAAGCCTAATGATTGTTTTTTAGCCTCTTCAGATGAGAGTCCCAGCAGACAGACAGACAGACAGACAGACAGACAGACAGACAGACAGACAGACAGAAAGACAGACAGACAGACAGACAGACAGACAGACAGACAGACAGACAGACAGACAGAAAGACAGCCAGAAAGACAGACAGACAGACAGACAGACAGACCGAAAGACAGACAGACAGCCAGAAAGACAGACAGACAGACAGACAGCCAGAAAGACAGACAGACAGACAGACAGACAGACAGACAGACAGACAGAAAGACAGACAGCCAGACAGAAAGACAGACAGACAGACAGACAGACAGACAGACAGACAGACAGACAGACAGACAGACCGAAAGACAGACAGCCAGACAGAAAGACAGACAGAAAGACAGACAGCCAGACAGACAGACAGACAGACAGACAGACAGACAGACAGACAGACAGACAGCCAGACAGACAGACAGAAAGACAGACAGACAGACAGACAGACAGACAGACAGACAGACAGACAGACAGACAGCCAGACAGACAGCCAGTCAGCCAGACAGACAGACAGACAGACAGACAGACAGACAGACAGACAGACAGACAGACAGACAGCAAGCCAGACAGACAGACAGACAGACAGACAGACAGCCAGACAGAAAGACAGACAGACAGACAGCCAGACAGACAGCCAGACAGACAGACAGACAGACAGACAGAAAGACAGACAGACAGACAGACAGACAGACAGACAGACAGAAAGACAGACAGCCAGACAGCCAGTCAGCCAGACAGACAGACAGACAGACAGACAGACAGACAGACAGACAGACAGCCAGACAGACAGACAGACAGACAGACAACCAGCCAGCCAGCCACTCCAGGCACTGCAGCTTCATTAAATGCACTGTGTTGTTACACCCGGGTCACTGTGGCTCCCTCACGCATGGATGAACACCAAATGAAAAGCTTTTGAAGCCGATTTGGAAGACATTAAGCGGAAAACCTTCTAGGACTTTTCCTTCAAAGGAAAACTGTAGGATGCAGGAGTTAGCGGCGGAGGTGTAAAATGGCAAACAATGAAATCATTGCACATATGAGGAAGGTAATGAGATTGATTGTAGAAATTGCAGCATCAAGGACGTCCTCCCTCCAGAGACTATTAAGAGATATTACCTAAGGCAGATCCTGTTTTGAAGGGCACAGGTGTTAATAAAAGCACAGGTGCCATTGAAGATTAAACTGTGCATTCATGAGAAAACATTTCAATGTGTTTGAACAGTTGCAAGCCCAACCACGAGCCTTCAAACCACGAGCCTTCAAACCACGAGCCTTCAAACCACGAGCCTTCAACCACGAGCCTTCAACCACGAGCCTTCAACCACCAGCCTTCAACCATGAGCCTTCAACCATGAGCCTTCAACCATGAGCCTTCAACCACGAGCCTTCAAACCACGAGCCTTCAACCACGAGCCTTCAAACCACGAGCCTTCAAACCACGAGCCTTCAAACCACGAGCCTTCAAACCATGAGCCTTCAAACCATGAGCCTTCAACCATGAGCCTTCAACCATGAGCCTTCAAACCACGAGCCTTCAACCATGAGCCTTCAACCACGAGCCTTCAACCACGAGCCTTCAACCACGAGCCTTCAAACCACGAGCCTTCAACCATGAGCCTTCAAACCATGAGCCTTCAACCATGAGCCTTCAAACCATGAGCCTTCAACCATGAGCCTTCAAACCATGAGCCTTCAACCATGAGCCTTCAACCATGAGCCTTCAACCATGAGCCTTCAAACCACGAGCCTTCAAACCATGAGCCTTCAACCATGAGCCTTCAAACCATGAGCCTTCAAACCACGAGCCTTCAAACCATGAGCCTTCAACCATGAGCCTTCAAACCATGAGCCTTCAAACCATGAGCCTTCAAACCACGAGCCTTCAAACCATGAGCCTTCAAACCACGAGCCTTCAAACCATGAGCCTTCAAACCATGAGCCTTCAAACCACGAGCCTTCAAACCACGAGCCTTCAAACCACGAGCCTTCAAACCATGAGCCTTCAACCATGAGCCTTCAAACCATGAGCCTTCAAACCATGAGCCTTCAAACCATGAGCCTTCAAACCATGAGCCTTCAAACCACGAGCCTTCAAACCACGAGCCTTCAAACCACGAGCCTTCAAACCATGAGCCTTCAACCATGAGCCTTCAACCACGAGCCTTCAAACCATGAGCCTTCAAACCACAAGCCTTCAAACCACCAGCCTTCAAACCACGAGCCTTCAAACCATGAGCCTTCAAACCATGAGCCTTCAAACCACAAGCCTTCAAACCACCAGCCTTCAAACCACAAGCCTTCAAACCACCAGCCTTCAACCATGAGCCTTCAAACCACGAGCCTTCAACCATGAGCCTTCAAACCATGAGCCTTCAAACCACCAGCCTTCAACCACGAGCCTTCAAACCATGAGCCTTCAAACCATGAGCCTTCAAACCATGAGCCTTCAAACCACGAGCCTTCAAACCATGAGCCTTCAACCATGAGCCTTCAAACCATGAGCCTTCAAACCATGAGCCTTCAACCATGAGCCTTCAAACCATGAGCCTTCAAACCACCAGCCTTCAACCATGAGCCTTCAAACCACGAGCCTTCAACCACGAGCCTTCAAACCATGAGCCTTCAAACCATGAGCCTTCAAACCATGAGCCTTCAAACCATGAGCCTTCAAACCATGAGCCTTCAAACCATGAGCCTTCAAACCATGAGCCTTCAAACCATGAGCCTTCAAACCACGAGCCTTCAAACCACGAGCCTTCAACCACGAGCCTTCAAACCATGAGCCTTCAAAGCATAAGAAAATCAACAGAATATATGGAAATAGTGTTCAGTACTAGAGTGAATGCATGCCCTTGTTTCAGTGGTGTGGCATTGTGTGATGCTAATTTTAGAAAAATAACCTTTTGGGGTTAAATATGTAAAAAGATACATAACAGTTCTGCCAGCTGGTGTGTCAATTCTTTGATGGCCAGTATTTCAGAACTACACTCAACCTTATAACTCCAAGCTCAGGAATTGCAATCTTGCCATTATAATATATCTACAGTATCTGGACATTTGATATTTGAATAATTCCAGTGCCTGAGTATACTTATCATAACTGTGGGGGAGTCTAGAAACTGAAAAAAATGAAAGATAAAAAAAAAATCCACCCCCACACAGTACACAGTTGTTGTTTTTTTTAAACCCATCTCCATATTCTGCTATAGGGAATCAGAATGAGAGCAAGAGAGATAGGGAGAGAGAAAGTGTGTGTGTGTGTGTGTGTGTGTGTGTGTGTGTGTGTGTGTGTGTGTGTGTGTGTGTGTGTGTGTGTGTGTGTGTGTGTGTGTGTGTGTGTGTGTGTGTGTGTGTGTGTGTGTGTGTGTGTGTGTGTGTGTGTGTGTGTAAAGGAAAGAGGGATTCAGAGAGAAAGAGAGAGACAGAGGGAGAGAGAGGTTTGACTAGGAAATTAGTTGAAACAAAACAAAACTGACTCTGACTCTGTGTGTCTGTCTGCTCAGAGTCAGACAGGTGCTGAACAGTTTTTTTGGTTTTAATTAAGTCTAGTGTGCAGTGAGGACACTCAGGCTGCTGCTGCAGAGAGAGAGAGCGGGGAGGCAGACTGGAGCGCAGGCTGCTGCTGCAGAGAGAGAGAGGGGGGAGGCAGACTGGAGTGCAGGCTGCTGCTGCAGAGAGAGAGAGGGGGGAAGGGTAGACTGGAGTGCAGGCTGCTGCTGCAGAGGGGGGGGGCAGACTGGAGCGCAGGCTGCTGCTGCAGAGAGAGAGGGGGGGAGGCAGACTGGAGCGCAGGCTGCTGCTGCAGAGAGAGAGGGGGGGAGGCAGACTGGAGCGCAGGCTGCTGCTGCAGAGAGAGAGAGGGGGGAAGGGTAGACTGGAGTGCAGGCTGCTGCTGCAGAGGGGGGGGGGGAGGCAGACTGGAGCGCAGGCTGCTGCTGCAGAGAGAGAGAGGGGGGAGGCAGACTGGAGTGCAGGCTGCTGCTGCAGAGGGGGGGGGGGAGGCAGACTGGAGCGCAGGCTGCTGCTGCAGAGAGAGAGAGGGGGGGGGGCAGACTGGAGCGCAGGCTGCTGCTGCAGAGGGAGGGGGGGGCGTTTGCATGAGACCTGACCCTATTCAACATGTTGAAGTTAATGGAAAGGAACAAGCACTGTCACACACCACACTCTCGCACGCATATGCATGCGATATATATATGCGTGCGATATATATATATATATGCGTGCGATATATATATATATATGCGTGCTATATATATATATATATATATATATATATATATATATATATATATATATATATATATATATATATATGCGTGGTAGCACAAGTAAGTTGGTTAAACTCACTCCCCCAAAAGGCACATTAATCAGCTCCGCCAAGGGAGCTAGCTCATAAGCCGAAGGTCGGCTGTTCAAATCCACCCCTGGGCAAGCCCTTAACATACATGCGACCATCAAACACAACGCGTACGTGTACGTGACGTGTATATATATATATATATATTTATATATATACGTGTATACGTGTGTATATATATACGTATATATATATATATATATATATATATATATATATATATATTAGGGATGTCAATTTTCGGTTAATTTCACTTTCGATTAACCGACGCTAATAATCGATTAACCTATCGGTTAATTCATAATTTTTTATTAAAAAAAAAAAAAAAAAAAAAAAATGTTTTTTTTTTTTTTTTTTTTTTTTGTGTGTCTATTTACTCAATGAACTCATGCCCAAACAAGGCGTGTCTATTTAGATGCTGAAATGTTAATGCTTTTTGTGTTAGAATTTCTAACACAAAAAGCATTAACAAGCATTAACAAAAAGCATCAACATTTCAACACAAATTATTTTTGTGTTAGAATTTCTAACACAAAAAGCATTAACATTTCAGCATCTAAATAGACACGCCTTGTTTGGGCATGAGCTCATTGAGTAAATAGACCAAAAAAAAAAAAAAAAAATTTTTTTTTTTTTTTTTTTTAATATTAACTGATAGACCGATAGCAATAACCGAACAACGACGTTAGCGACGGTTAATCGATTAACGGTTAACCGTTGACATCCCTAATATATATACACATATATATACATACATTACATTACATTACATATATATATATATATATATATATATATACATACATACATTACATACATATGCATGCGAGAGAGTGCGTGTGTGTGTGTGTGTGTGTGTGTGTGTGTGTGTGTGTGTGTGTGTGTGTGTGTGTGTGTACAGTATATATTATTCACCCAGACACACACATGTCCTTACATGGCCTTACAAATGGCCCTCTCACTCGTGCCTTCATTCGTGCTTTCTTTCTTTCTTTCTTTCTTTCTTTCTTTCTTTCTTTCTTTCTTTCTTTCTTTCTTTCTTTCCCCTTCACCCTCTCTGTCTCATTCATGCACATCATTTAGATCATAATTACCCTAATATTACGGGTCATTGTGTGTTATGTAAGTAAGAAATCAAACTAATTTGATCTGCATTTTAAAGTTGAGAGAGTCGTAGTTCGTGAAACTCTACACATGCAAATCACAAATTATAGGTGCAGTGTGCTTTGTACATTTCTGAATCAGCAGATTTAAATGTAGGCTACTTGGTGATTGCGATTGGTCCTCTGTTCATGCAAAAAGCTTGTATTAATGTGATTTATGTCTCCCTCACCTAGGTGGCGATCTTGGGAAAAAACAGCAGAGGATACCACTATATCCTCGCCAACCTGGTGAGAGCCTAACGCACCCCGACCCAACAGTACAAAGACAGTGCAACATGATGCAATGCAACGCAATACTGCTATCTCAATAACTTTGTCAATCTTCGTTCTCTCAATAACTTTTAATGTAGACTGCATGAGCTTTTCAACAACCAAAAGATAAATTCTGAAGCCATACACTTACACTTCACGATTTAAACTGTTTTTATTATTATTATTATTATTATTATTATTATTATTATTATTATTATTATTATTATTATTATTATTATTATGCCCTGCCCCATTGCAAGGCTCGTGTCCCATGGTATTTATTCAACCGGTTGTGCTCTTTGCTCCCAGGGCTTTTCCAACATGAGCCTGGACAGGGTTTTTTCTGGTGGCGCTAACATCACAGGCTTCCAGATCATCAACCGAGACAGCCCCATTGTCCAGCAGTTCCTCCAGCGCTGGGAACGCCTGGATGAAAGAGAATTTCCTGAAGCCAAAAACACTCCCCTGAAGGTCAGCAAGGCATAGCTGTTAGGTTTTATTTACATCTTGAAAGATCATTTTCTAATTCTCTTTCTTCTAGACCCAGCCCAGTTATTTCAAAGACAGGAACGTTTTTCACTCTTTTTGAAATGCTAATAATAATAATAATCAGTGAAATGATGCTGAAATAACTTGCCACCTGCTTGACTTTCATGAAAGGCAGTTTTTACAGTCACACTTTTCATGTCGACCTTGACGCAAGACTTTGATTTTATTCCTTAGTTTCTACATCATAGCACTGTTCTTTATGTGTACTAAGTACTGCTCATCCACACTAATGCCCACATACTGAATCTCTTGATGAGATCTTGTTGTGATGGCAACAACATACCAGACTCCCAGTAGCTCGGTGTAGCGTGGAGCTGCATCTGCATGATGGGTCAGCACGGTAGCTCAGTGGTTAGCACTGTTACCTCAACAAACAAGAAGGTCCCGGGTTCGAACCCTCGTCGGTCCCAGGTCCATTCTTTGGGGAGTTTACATGTTGAGTTGGTCCTTGCTGCCCACTGCTCCTAATTCTAAGAAGGTTATTCTAGTTGTAGAACTCGTACTTCTAGGAAAGCTGCTAGTAGAGGATTAATTTTTTTCTTGTGGCCTGTGTCCCAGTATACATCGGCATTGACCCATGACGGCATCCTGGTGATTGCGGAGGCATTCCGGTACCTTCGGCGTCAGCGGGTGGACGTGTCTCGCAGGGGGAGCGCCGGAGACTGCCTGGCCAACCCCGCCGTGCCCTGGAGCCAAGGCATCGACATAGAGAGGGCTCTCAAAATGGTATGACTTCTGTCTCAACATGTCAACTCTTTCTTTCACTCTGTAATGCATCGTGAGTTCTACATTTTGTATTTATGATTGATAGCTAGCTATAATAAATAACTTTCTGTATTTTGGAAATGTCATGTTAAATTTGGAAAGATGGCTAAACACAAAGCAGTAAACCTTAAAAGCTACAAAACAAGTAAAGTCCTTTTTTCAGCCATTACTGGGTAGAAATTTGGCCATCACACACATTTTTCCATTCCAGCAGTCTATTGCATTCCATATTAGCCTAATTTAGCTGTATAATTTTGTGTTTGATCATTCGCCTGACAGGTCCAAGTACAAGGTATGACGGGCAACATTCAGTTTGACACATTTGGTCGGAGAGCCAACTACACAATCGATGTGTACGAAATGAAATCAGGAGGGCCGAGGAGGGTAAGTGAGCGGAGAGCCTGGGACAAATGTATCATAATGTAATTCATGTATGATTAAAAAAAAAGTACTCTTCACATGAATAAGACATGATATAGATATCAAACTGTGATCTCTCTAAGTAAGTCAACAGTAACGCAGTCAGGGTTCGACCGATACAGGGTTTTGATTTTGATATTTTTGCATTGAAGTTGTTGATAGATAATATTTTGTGCCAATGTTCTGAATATTTAACTGTGACTATTTTCATGCCAAATAGTAAAATTCCCCCAGAATGTTACTATTTGCAGTGTGGAAGATCTTGTGAAACAGCATTTAGACAATCATGGTACAGTAAAACTCCATTAATAAAACTGCAGCCTAACTCTAAATGAAAGTTGTTAGGTGGTTTAGCAGCTCTTTAAGGCACTAGTTCTCAAACTTTTTCATGCCAAGGACCCCTAAACTGACACAAATTAGACCACGGGCTCCCCATTTGATAACATATTGTCCCAGTATCCCCATCTCATAAGATTTGTAATGTTAGATGTTTTATTAGCCGACAGAAAGTGTATGAAACGCATGACCACGATAATCATACATTCTGTCATTGTTTTACTTGTGATAGAATTATGGTGAAAATAAATGATTCCCCTTTTTGGTGGGGACCCCCTGACGCCCCCTCAAGGACCCCTGGGGGTCCCCAGACCCCACTTTGAGAACCACTGCTTTAAGGCAGGTTGAGACAGGTTGGATTTGCAGGTTTTACCGACTGTCGACCCCAAGGCTACTGAGTCAAATCATATCCTCACCTCCATCATATCAGCGATGGCCATGACCCTGAACTCTGACAAGGTGCCCACAAAAGCTGGCACCAAAAGGGAGTGAGCCCATACTGTCCACATGTGACCACTGACCACAGCGAGCCACACTCACTGTGAGCCAATCTGCAGTGACAACACAGTGAGTACTGGGAGTGGAAGCCACCAGAGTCGTGAGATGTTGACTTCTTCTTGGCAGAGTATAACAGAAATAACATTGGGATCACTGAAACCTCAGGTTCACCAGACACAGGATAACATGTTTGAATAACAATAATAGGATAGTAAAGCGACCTACTGCACTGGCTAGATAAGGCACATTAAGACTGGGATGTGATCAGTATCCAAGTGCCATTGGTGCTGAGGGGCGGAGCTAGACTCTCAGCACAGAGTGGGCGGAGCATTCTCATGTCCTTCTGATGAAGTAATTGTAAACTTCACAACTGTAAAATAGCTTATAGTTCCTAGTTCCTACAGTATCCTATCCTATCCTATCCATAAACACAAATGATCTAAGAATAATACATACGGTACATTGAAGACATACGGTACAATGAAGCCAGAGCCACTTTGAAAATAGGTTGCCAGTCATGTTCAAATGTTTCAGCACCAAGGACAGTGTGCGGTTCAGCACCATGCCTACAACCATTTTGGAGACAGTGGGAAATGATGACTGACATGGCAAAGTAGCAAAATAAAGCAAAAAAATACCTTTACACTCAGAGACGCCAGTGCCAGGAGCAGTCAAACTCTTGTTCACTGTCTGATCCCGACCCTGAGTCAGAAAACGAGAATAGTTAGAATACAGAACATGTCTATGCATTTTTTTTATTTAAATGAAATGAATATGAAACATTGAGTGTGTGGTTCATTCCCTCTTTCTAATAACAAAAGGCACATTTAGGATATTGGGGTCAGTCGCAGGATCTCATCTTCCTCTCTAAAGTGAAGTCACACTGTTTTTCTGCCACAATGCCACTAAATAGTCTGTTATGGACGTGCAACATTCAAGAGGAGAGAGCTCCGGGGTATCTCCTTCCCCTGCCCCGCTGATGCTGACACAACAGTCCAATGCACTTCTTGCCATCAACCTTTATATTGGACAATTTATTTTTTAGTTTTAGTTTTATAAATGGTTCGACTCCCGGAGATGGCAGCATTGGCCTGACCAGGCCTGGCTCCAGCTTTGCCATTTTCTCACACGGGAGAGTGAAATGACAAACCTATTTATATACGCATCAGTAGGCCTATTCATTCATTGCGTTTCATTGACCATCTATGGATAATTGTGGGGGTTACGGGACGGAGTATGAGGCTCGTGCATGTGTGCAACATTTCAAGTTGGATTGTGATTTATAAAGGGAAAATTGCATCCAGATTATTTTTGTATGTACGTACTTTTCCTCTTTTGTGCGCACATAACCTTTTAGTGTGAAATCCATGCACAGTTTTATAAATGAGACTGGCTCACAGCTCCAAAAAGAACATGACGCATTCACAGACACACGTAAATTAGGCTATAATGAAAAAAATAGCTCAGTAGGTGGCCCCTACAGAGCGTGGGCCCTGGGGCGGTCGCCCCCTCGCCCCCGCGGTCTCTCCGCTTCTGCTGGTGCTGCCTTCATGTTATGTAAGGGAACATTGGCTGAGCCAGGAATAGATACGCCTACTCTGCTGATTGAAGTGTAGCACAGGTGAGGTGAGAAGCACCACTACACGCTCTTTATATCACGAATTAGGCAAGATCAACACTGTCTTCAGCTGTGCAGATAGAGCCTTCCAACTCACATGTACTTGGAGGCTCTATCTGCATGTCTTTTTGCTTCTTGTAATAACTATGAATCTCTGTGTCGTTTTCAGATCGGCTACTGGAACGAGTACGAAAAATTTGTATATATAGTGGATCAGCAGGTCACCAACGAGTCTTCTTCTGTGGAAAACCGAACAATTGTGGTCACTACTATTATGGTACACTTTCCAAGCAGGTTTTAAATGTTCCACCTAAAGATTTCTGCCACTCAAGGTCAAGGTGTCCATTGTTGCAATCTGTCCTGGGAGGGTAGAATTATTTTGTTTTAAGTTGCTTTCCATCCACTCACTATATGTTGAAACAGTCGACTCACAAAAGAGTGTTTCAACTGTATCCGTGTGGGTGCCAAAGCATTTTGGTTTTCTATATCACGGTGGCCTGTCGTAGCAGTGACATCACAATAACGGCTTTGGTAATGATAACTGTAGAGACTAGACACCATCTTATTCACATTCACCTACGTAAGTAAAAAGCAGTTTCCCTCTCATGAAGTAAATTGTCAGTGACAGTGGGGACAGATGCTACATCGCTAAAGTGAACAAGGATTTGTTCAGGAGGACAGAAACAACCAAAGGCTGCAGCCTTTGGTTGTTTATCCCGCCATTCATATTTATTGCAAATTCTTCCCTAAAAGTAGTTGAGTATTGAATTATAAGGTTGAGTATATTGTCAGGACTTCTGGGTTAGACAGGCCTAGTTACACTGAATGATGCAGACAAAGGAAGATGCAGTAGTTGCAGGTTAGTTAGTAATCATCAGCCATTTTTAAATGTAAGATAAGGTACGCCTTATCTTACATTTAAAACCATGGCCTCTCCTTCCTTCTGACTTTGTCTATCATGTGCTCATCTTAGGCAAATTCAGAATGTAAAGTCATACATTTTCATTTAGATTTCCCTTGAAACCCATTATTCTCATAACCAGAATTATGCAGGACTAGGGTAGAAAAACACATGAGTAATCATTGCATTATTTTCTCACTGCCAGGCATGCCTTTGATTTGATTGAAGACATTATTTTAGATACATAATACTCATATCTTTAATTTCATGTCCCGTTCTTACATTTCATAACCTTTTAAGAAAATGTCATATTTAATGAAAGGCCATCCTATCATAGGGGGGGTGATTCAGTCACTTGTTGGTTTTTCTTATCACCCATAGAAAGGTGAAATATTTGATAGTTTATTGAATAGTGCAGTTGGATTAAAGTGAAAGTACCACATAATGCTCTTCCTCTGACATTTATTTATAAACAAAATTCTGTTGCGAAAACATGTACTGGTAAAAAGAAAAAACTCAGAATAATGTACAGGAATGCCCCCAAGTTAACATCAGAAATCTCAAGGTTTGATGGAATTCATGATATAGGAGCATATGAGATAGGAGCATGATATAACAATATTTATTCCCCCAAATATATAAATAAGTCCACTCTCCAACAATATAATCAAAATAACAAGTAGCTTTGATTGAAGAGATTTGGATCATGTACAGTATATGTTGTATTGTTGTTATGATTGTGATTGTTATAAGTTAAATGAAAACAATATTTAATTACCATAGTATGACATTTTTTTGGATCATGCAAATTGCTAAATCAATTTGATGAATTCACCATGTGCACACTATGTTTTACTGCTAAAAAAAGGAGGAGTAGCCATGTCTAATCTCTCTGCTGTCACCGATATTTACTTTATGAACCTGGAAAGTGCCCCATTCAGCTTGCCACGACCCTCTCCGCCATGCTAATGCAAAGCAAATGCATGCACCCACCCCCTACATCCACAGCTTCAGATTTCTGACTAGTTTAGCATGAGGGAATCCTAACATCCTGCTTTCCCTCCATTATACCCGTTACATGCTTAACTACTGCCAGCCGCCCGGTAGGCTTGGCCACTCCACCAGTGGCCCGCTGCATTTGGCTGTGAAATCAGAGTCAGCGTCCCAGCAACATGCCTGTGGCTGCCGCTTCATAGCTTCTTCACTGCGCTGTTCTGTTTGTCTCTTGTACGTTTCCCCGTCTGTCTGTCTGTCACCCGAGCATGTGTGCATGCGACCAACCAAGGCCTTGAGTAACAAGCACCGAAGACCGAAGAGGTCTGGCCACTGTGAATATGTGCTTGTTTTTGCTGTCAACTCAACATTGTGTCTAATTAACAGGAAGCGCCGTATGTGATGTTCAAAAGAAACCATATGCAGATGGATGGCAATGACAGATATGAAGGCTACTGTGTCGATTTAGCTTCTGAAATTGCAAAGCATGTGGGGATAAAGTATAAGCTGTCAGTAGTGGCGGATGGGAAGTATGGAGCCAGAGATCCAGAGACCAAGACATGGAACGGGATGGTGGGTGAACTGGTGTATGGGGTAAGTGTCAGTCTGCCTGTGCGGCTCATATAGGGAGGGAGGGGGTAGCTATTAACCGTTCATCACTTTCTATTACTTTACCATCATATATCATCTGATTTGTTTGATACTATGCAGATGATTGTAAAAACCTAGTGAATGTCTTGAATCAGCCTCCACACCTTTGTAGCAAAATCACCTTGACTGATGGTGTGCTGTGGTGTGGATCACTCACGCTCCATGTGTTCTGCATGATGATTTTCACCTTTCATAAAGCCGCAACTGCTAACCGGTTAATGTTTGATTTAAAAAATCTCTGACAACCGACTATAGGATCTAAAACCTCCACACGCAAGCGGTGCTCAGCAGGCTTCTCACTGCATCACCTGTAAATTGTGCAGTAGTGACTGTTTTACAAACCACTCTGCCCTAGGCAGCCTCCCAGTAGTAATGGCTTACATGGAGAAAGATGGCCTGTAGTAATTGAAACGGATATTACAAGCCCCCTGATACATT
Organism: Poromitra crassiceps; assembly: GCF_964638095.1. NCBI lineage: Eukaryota > Metazoa > Chordata > Actinopteri > Beryciformes > Melamphaidae > Poromitra > Poromitra crassiceps. Next base: position 29,432,699 of record NC_139623.1, on the reverse strand, counting down.
TCTGCATCCACAAAGCTTTTGTATGACCATTAATTCGCTACTGGGATGTAGCCTGGGTGAACCCAGCCTTCAACGTGACATCACAGACTATGGGCTCTATTCGCCCCCTGGCCTTAGGCGCTAAACTGGCGTTAAATGCAAAAAAACACGCTTTGCGCCTGCCTACCCACGACTCGGGAAGATATTGTCATGTTTTTACGCCTCGAAATGCACTTTACGCTGAAGAGGTGTGGCGCAGTGCCAGAATAGGCCAGAATGGGCGTTTCGGCCTTAAATACCAGCCTAAAGCTATCTTCCCAACTGGCGTTAATTTTGCGGTTAGCGCTTTTCAAAACCAGGCCTTATTCAGTGCGCCGGCCCCGGGGATGCACCCACGGCATAATTCAATCACTCTTTCTGCCGCTATCTCACTCTCTCTCCCCCCCCTCTCTCTCACTCCCTCTCTCCCTCTCTCTCGCGCGTCAATTTCTGCCCCTATAGCGCACTGCAAGGATCAGATCTGAAATGTAGGCTACACCACAGAATGACAGAACCATCACTATTTTGGAAGAAAGGCCACACTAATTATATATTAGTGTGGCACTAATATGTAGGCACATATGTAGGCACTAGGCAGGCACAATGTAGGGGTGTCAAAAATAATTGATTATAAGATGCATCGCAATGCGGACCTGCACGATTCTGCATCGATTCACAAATGTCAAAAAACGATTATTTATAAAAAATAAAAATAAAATAAAATAATATAATCAAATAAAATATAATGGAAGTACATGCAATTGTTTATTTTAATTATGGATCATAATACAATGCAATTCTAAATGCACTTTTATTTTAAAAGTAGCCACACAGTGAGAAAAAAGAAAGTGAGAAAGAAAATCATGTATTCGGGAAAAAAAGTGATGCATCGATTTAAGATGCATCGAGATGCATCGATAATCGTTATCGAATCGAATCGTAGCCCTCTGAATCGTAATCTAATCGAATCGTGAGGCCAGTGAAGATTCACAGCCCTAGCACAATGACCGATGAAAAAAAAGTTGTTATACCATTTTGAGCCCCTGTCATTCAGAGGCTGTTGCATCATCCTACCTGTCTAGCCGTGCAGAGGGGGAGAAGAAAAGGCAGCGAGAGAAAACGATGCGATATCATGCTCTCCAAACTTTCACCAATCTAATCTCATCATGACATCCAGGGATAGGCTATATTTTTCTAGCCGATGCGTTTAGAACATTATTCTAAGTTTGCTCTTGCTATAGTGTAGCGTATTTACATGCTTGCTGTATTTAAACTGCCGTGAGATTTGTTTGAGGAGCATTATGGAGACAGACGCAGATGAAAGAAGGAGGGGGGAGCTCAGAGCGCTTTGGTCGGGTTTTTCTGACCGGACTGGATCGCTCTGTGGAATCGGAGCTTGAAAGGGAAGAGTGTGATTTGTTTACTGCAGATCGCCAATGGCCACAGTTGTGAATAATTCTACACTTAAAAGGCGTGGTTAAATGGTTAGTGCCGGCTTTAGCACCGAGGACAAATTAGGGAATGCGCCTGACCACGCCCACAAATAGCCCTGCGCCAGGCCTTAAATGCTCATTTAAGGCCAGGGGGAAGATAGAGCCCGATGTCTGTAGTATACGTTTCTACGTGACTGATAGTACATGGAGGTCACGTGGAGGCTGGGTTTACCCAGGCTAACTGGGATGTAAATGAGCAAGCTGATAAGAGACCATCGGTAATTGAGAGCTGCGTTTGGCTGAGACCCCTCCTCACCTCAGCCAGGATTTAATTTGAACCTTCTGTGCTATATTTACATATTTTGAAGTCCAGTTACCAAGCTCACCTTAAAGCCCCAACGTGTAACTTTGTGCTGAGCAGCCGCAACACCGGCCTCAGCTGCCACAAGTGGTAAATACAGATGCTGCTAAGAAATGCTACACTTCCCTGTTTGTACATTTATATATCAGCCTTATTTTACTGTTTCTGCTTGTACTCTCTGCTTTGCTAACCTTTCTACAGTGTTTCTAACTGATAAGCTGGGGGGGAAATAGCTCCAAACATCCCCAAATGTTGTTGCCTCAACTTGGTTTTATTGAAACATGTAATCGCCCCGCTAATCAAGCTAGCAAGTGATAAACACATTTCACTTTCTATATTTACTTTACAATAAAAGTCATGTTAGTTTGTCCGCGGAAAACTTAATTTGAATGAGTTACAACAGTTAACCTCAAAGTTAGATGGTGCAGGAAACGTGTTCAGAGCACAGAGATGATGGAGGAGCCATTCTCCCTATTAGAAGTCAGTATACCATCAACATGATTGAAATCTGTTATATTAAGGTAAAAAAAAAGTTACATATTGGGGCTTTAAAGCATGTCACTGCAAACCTAAGTGGCGAGCCTCTCAGGCTGTGCACATACTCTGATGGAGGTCAATTAAACAGTCTGATTCGAATGGACTGCTTACATAAGCTTCTTCACCTCTGTCCCCCAACCCTCCTGCTTGATTCATGGAGGAGACCTGGATTAAGACAAATACATTAACCACCACAAATGCTGAATAACTCATTTTAAAACGTTAGATTTCTCTCTCACTTGTCTGTTTCACCATGCTGCTATTCACTGTTATTTCATCATGTCGAATCTGTTATTTCCATAAATTTGCATTAAAGCCAAATGCGTAGAATTCCCAAGTGATCAGGACTACCTGATTATTAGATAGTATTACTTACACAGTAAATAGTCACAGTCAGAAGTTTGACTTTATGGATATTAATTTTTCCAATCAGTATTTCATGTTGATATATAGGGTTTGATCAGTTGTTGATGCTGATGTTGACTAACTCCTAGTGTGCCTGTTCCCATTTTCACAGAGAGCTGATATAGCCGTGGCTCCGCTAACTATAACATTGGTACGGGAAGAAGTGATAGACTTCTCTAAGCCCTTTATGAGCTTGGGCATCTCCATTATGATAAAGAAGCCGCAAAAGTCCAAGCCGGGGGTGTTTTCCTTCCTGGACCCGCTGGCCTATGAGATTTGGATGTGTATAGTGTTTGCCTATATCGGCGTGAGTGTGGTGCTCTTCCTGGTCAGCCGGTTCAGCCCATATGAGTGGCATCTGGACGAGAGCGATGAGGCCAAAGACCCCCAGAGCCCCCCCGACCCCCCCAACGACTTTGGGATTTTTAATAGCCTGTGGTTCTCCCTGGGCGCCTTCATGCAGCAAGGATGCGATATCTCACCAAGGTTGGTTTGTTGTGTTCATTGTCCATCACCTCTAAGTTGTCCTCATCAACTCTTTGCATTTTATAGTCACTCTACGTACCTCTCCATCCTGTCATGGTGCATATATGTTATTTTGGGCTTTGGTGTCACCTGCAACTCTTCGCCTAACCTCATACACTCCACCCTTCTCCCGCATTTCCCACACTGACCGAGAATGCTCTCTGCACCGTGTTGTTTTCAGGCTGCATGCTGGCAGTGATGCATTGCATCCACAAAGTAACTTATATTCACCATGCTGAGGGCTGTAAAATGCACAGGGGTCATTACGTCTCTAAGTAGTTGCCTGGATTCCCCGTGACTCTTGGAGGGCTACCGTGTTTTTGCTGCATGTCCCATTTTACGGTCATCAACTTGGTGCATATAATGTATTCTGCGTGGGGAAAAAACCATTGTTATGTCTTTCCGCTCTGGCGAAGCACCGCAGCCATGTAGGAATCGCATCGTGTGTTTTCCCCATACGGGCGCCATTGTGTCCTCCCTTCTCTTCATTCATTCATTCAGCCCATCTCATTGTTGTGGTGTCCCTGACCTCTTCTTCAAGGATCCAAAGGATTATTTCAGTCATGCCTCCGTGTCTGGGACAGTGGAGGATTGTAGAGTAGCCGGGTGAAGAGCAGTGACAGAAAATGCAAGGAGAGGTCTATTACAGATTGGGATTAGTCTTTCCTGAATGGAGTGGATAAGGATGTACTGCAGGATATCTAACATTCTTTTTCATGGTGATGAACACTATTAGCATTCTTACTGCTTTTATTCTAATGGAGGAACACACTGAGAACAGACTCTCAATTCTAAGTATGCCCTTTGGACACTGACCAAAAAGAAAGAACACTGAAAAAAGGACAAGTACAAACATATTAAGAAAATGCATCTGATAAAATATATATTTAGCAGTAATAATGAAAAAGACACTCAAGGAAGGACATAAGAAGACAATAGACCAGAAACATAAAAATAATAATTTTAGTCTAAGTCTAATTTAAAATAAATAAATACATTTAGTTAGTTTGAACCGTGTTTTCTACTATCATGGTTAAAACCAAAGCCAAATTAATTTGGCTTTGAATAAATTCAATTGCAATTTGTTCATAACATGAGCTTTAGATAAGTTAAGTTTTTGCTGATACCGTTTGGTTGCCAGCCACTGAATGGGGCAGTTTGAACCAGACGGGCGCATCTAACTTTGATTGTCCTCACAATACAGTGTTGGAACTGGTGAGTTGTCCCTTTAGCCTGTTGGTGCTGAGAGTGATGACTGCTGAGTTTGATGCTGTGGTGTGAGTGTAAGCCCAAGTAGTACAGGTCTCTAGTTGAGCACAGGTCTAGTCGGTGCTGGAATGGGTGTAGAGGGTCTGGTTCTGGGATCCTGCAATTCGGTGCTCAGCCGTGTTATGGGGCTAATTTAACAAAAAGGGGGGGGGGGGGAATCAATTAAGTAGCAAATGCGGAGTCTGATTTCGACTCCAAGGCACATGCCTTTTTTGAATGGAATCTATCCTCACTCAAGGTCATTACTGCCCTGATAAAGAAGAATTAGAATAGATGATACTGCAGTCAGCATACAGATGTAATTTGCAATGGCTCAGTAAAAATCGCTATATTATTAATATATATGGTAACTATCATATAATTAACACGTGCGGCCAAGTAGTAAACACACATCAGAGATCCTTCGTTTGTAATTAGTCAGTAGTTTTCAAGATCCTTGTGAAGACAGAGAATGTTGTTTGATTACCATATATTGAGCCTGGACTACACGTAATCCATGATGCATGTAGGTGGCTGCTGTATGCAGAGTTGTGTGCCAGTAGACCTTGTGTCACAAACCTATTTAGATTAACTCATCGGGTGTGGTTATTGACCTTAATGTGATGTTATGGCCTGCATTTATATAGCGCCTTTATCCAAAGCGCTTTACAATCAGTAGGTTAATTCACCCATTCATACACCAATGGTGGCAGGCTGCCACGCAGGGTGCTGGCACACCATCGGGAGCAATTTGGGGTTCAGTATCTTGCCCAAGGACACTTCGACATGCAGACTGGAGGAGCCGGAAATCGAACCACCGACCTCTTTTATCCAAAGCGATTAGTGGACGACCCGCTCTACCTCCTGAGCTACAGCCGCCCGTTATTCTTCATAACAGTCACAATTTATTATCCCCAGTGATGAGCCATTTACAGATAAGACTTCAAGCAGATATAGTTTTAGTTTTATTTATTTGCACACAATAAAAACAGAAACGGATTTAAAAAAATGCAAAGAGGAAAATAATGTGCAGGTAGAGACAGGAAACCCTGGAAGGGCTTATTCAGGGTTTCTACATCAGAAAACCAAATATAATCTGTACAAAGCATACAATACAACAGACACAAAAAGGAAACAAGAAAACAAATAGACAAAGAAAAGAAAATCAAAGAAAAAAGAACAAAAAAGCAATAAAAATAAGTGAGTAGACACTTAGGGCCCTATCTTGGTACAGGCACTATCCGCTTTTTTGCGCTTGCGCACCTGTTTGCGTGCCTTAACGTGTGTCTTATGCTATCGTCCCTGCAGGGATGCCTCGCGCAAGTGTCCAGGTGTTATGCAGAGTTTTGCACCCTGGCCGCCAAATGCATCCCCACCTCACGGAAGCATATTATAATGATTTATACAGAAACGTAACTGTTTAAAAATTATATGAGTGCTTAAGGGGTGTGTGCCCGTCCGCATGTCCTCGAGTGCCCACCGCCTGGGTGGGGTCATTAAAAGGGCCTTTCTGTGTGGAGTTTGCATGTTCTCCCCGTGCCTCCTGGGGGTTTCCTTCACATAGGAACCCCTCACCAAAACATGCAATATCGTGGTCGCCGAAGTGTCCTCTGGTCGTTCGGGGCGCCTGTTCGGAGGGAGGGGAACTCGTTGGAATAGCGTGATCCTCCCACGTGCTATGTCCTACCGGTGAATGTCTCGGAGGAAGCATGGAGCGAGTTTTGGCTCTCCCCAGATCGGCAGAGGGTGGAGCAACAACCAGGATAAATAAATTAAAAGTAGCACTAATGGGGGATAAAAATGCGATTAAAAAAACAAATCAAGAAAAGTTTTATCATTGTTAGGGTAGACATGACCTCCCTGTTTTTAAGTTAAAACAGCCCAAAAATATGGTGGGGATGCAATGCCATCTACCCCATGCATGTCCAGTACAATTATAACAGGCATAGAGGTAATACCCCCAATTTGCATTGTGCAGCGTTAAACGAGCGCAAAACAAGTGCAAACGCCAAATTACTGCTTTTGCGACGATAGGGCCCTTAAGGTGGCAATGTGAGGACTATGTGTGACTCATCAGAGAGTTTCTAAGTTTGGATTTAAATGAGCTGAGAGATTATGCATATTTGGCAATATTGATATAGAATATGTGTTCCATAATGTGGCACCTCTGTAGCGTATTGAAAATTGGTTATTGGTAGTGAGATAGTATGGGGAGTGAAGGTGATCTGAATGTTTTGTATTATGTGTATGTATGTTAGAATTTAGTTGCAAGTATAACCTACAGGGTGCAGGGAGAGAGACAGGTGAGTATACATTTATGCAAAAGTGTATACCTGCAGTGTGTTGATGTCATGTATGGGGAGTATTTTGAGTTTTTTTTAAAGAGCAGCTGATGGTTCAAATCTGTTCGAAGATGTAGCCAACCTTTTTTTTTTATGACCAAATTTTTATTATGACATTATACAGTAGACATAACATTTTTGACATTTGATTTGTTTATTTAGACGGGACAGTGCAAAATTAATGGACACAAAGAACATAATCAGAGTGTAAAAATTGCCGGATTTAGCACGAGACTCGAGCACGAGGCTCGAACACGTTGCACATGGCACGAGGCTAATTTCCATCCGTAGTCCCCAAAACAAACAGGACATACGTGGACATACCTACATACAATACAATTACACACAAACAATACATACATACATACATACATGCAGCCGGCAGTAATGGTTTCTAAATATACTCAGATTTGCAACATGAAACATGAAACATTATTACTGTTTTGAACGAGTAACAAGGCACACAATATTATACAGGTACAATCCATTTGTTGAAAAAAAGTACAGGGATTACAGTCCGAAACTACTCCAATACTGACGGCTGGGTTAGAAAGGAAAAAGGGGGGGGGGGGTAGGTAGGGCAGCACGGGCTGATGGAGACGGTCGGACGTGGTGGGGGATGGTGGAGGACGGGGTGGTGCTGGGGGAGTGCGTGCGTGACCATGTGTGATTGGCCTATGAGTCTTAGGGTCCATGAGTGTGTGTGTGTGTATGTCTGAGCCTCCTCCGTCTGAACACAGCGTTGCTGTGGAGATGGCCTCTATCTATTCAGTCCAAAGTTCAGGGGTCAGATGTCAGGGCGGGGGGGTGAATAGATGAGCGTAGTTGCATACGAAAATATCAGGGGAGGAATTGCTGCTGCGTCTTTGGCAGCTCCGAGTCCAGATTAGAATGAAAATGTTTTGGTTGCCTGAATTCCTTTCAGGTCATACAGACCAAACAGAACAGGTCTCAAGTCTCTGGATCCCAACATTAGTTCATTCTTATGCAGATCAGTGGAAATTTCCATGATATAATCCAGGTATAATCCATTTTTCACAGTTCAAATTCACTGACCGCCCATCTCAATTTTCATGACGTCACAGCCTTGGGTCAATCGCTGTTGTCTTCCCGTACCCCGCGGCGAAAGATCCGTCTGGGCAGAGGGTGGGGGTTCCCCAGACCTCGCATTCCTCAAAGTTTAGTTGATTTGCGTTGAGAGACCATCTTAATAAATCCAATAAATCCATGTTTGTCATTTCGAATAGACAAATGCAAGTTTGCTCCGGCTAGGGTGGTGTTGCAGGCAGAGGGAAAGGTGCAGGAGAGGAGGGGTGGAGAGAGCGAGCAGAAAAGCGTCCGTCTCGCTCAAGTGCTGAAGCATTCACATTAACATGTTGGCTGCTTTCATTCCCCTTCCCCATTCACCATCTCCTGTACACACCAAAACATATAAAAGAGCATACATACAATCACATATAAAGTGCAGATATACACATGCATGCAAGCACGCTATACAATATGATACACTTTACACCACTCGACGTAGGCTATATCGTTTTACTAATTCGATTGCATCTGTAAGAGCTTCAATTGTTTCCCTTTTTGCAAATGGTGCAAAAAGGGAAGATGTAGCCAACCTAACAAAAAAATGTATGATGTGAATTCTGTGAAGACGAGATATATTGCCCATACGATATTTCCGTACAATAGATATGGGTAAATTCAACTGTAATAAAGGGTCGACATGAATGATTTATTTTTGATTGATTGAATTTTTGAAGTTTATTTCAAATATGCAACAACAACAAACAATAAGTACAGATATAACCTTAAGCCATTAAAATATATAAATGCATGAAAGAAACACAAAGATCTAACTCAATTTTGTCATTACATATTTGAAAAAGAGTGGGAAGGAGTATACACTTATTTAATCCCACCCCTTTTCCTCAAATCATAATTTTCTAATTTTGAAACGACCTGTTCCCTTTATGGTAAGACTTATAATGAATAATAAGAATGAACTTAGTTAACAAAACATTTTTGATTAATTCCTTATTAGTATTTGCCACTTTGATGAACAAAACTGTAGGTTAGCTTGTATAGTTCATCTAGCCATTTTATATACATATATACAACTACATACTGTTGCGGACTCGGCAACCCAATTCTAACAAGTTCGGTCTAGGGGGCAACATACATCACCGAATCCCACAACATGGAAAGACATGGCTGTCATTAAGAGGCTGGGGTATAGCTCACCTGGGGACTGACACCCGCGGCGTCGGACTTCTCCCGACAGCTCAGCCGATGAGATCTGGATGGTGTTCAGACTCGAGACACCATCCTATTCATAAAGACGCTACACACAACATTAAGGATAACATAGATAACACTGATACAAAGGAAACGAAAATGGGGATGCGCCCGCAGGAGCCTGTCTCCCTTCTTCAGTCTGGACACACTTGAAAAAGCTCCCGATCGCGGCTTCCGGGTACGTTATATCCCTTCCCGTAACCTCACTTCCTGAGCCAACCCTCCCCCCTCATCAATGACAGCCAAACATAGCAAGGACTATTTACGTCATATAATAACTAATACGGCCATATCTATGAGAGAGAGGGTAGCGGGCCGTCACAATACATACATACATACATACATACATACATACATACATACATACATACATACATACATAGGCTAAACACATACACACAGCCACACCATCACCACGATTGATCTTGGGAACGGTATCACATCACCACGGCAACACCGCCGCCCCAGACCGCCAACTCCACAGTATTTTATAGAGCCAGCCCTCCCAGATGGCAGCGTCACCACAGCCACACGATGACCTCCCCCAGACCAACAGGCCTACTATTTACCAGCCATCTAGACTGCTCTTGTAAACAACTCATAGATATCAAACCCCCTCTTCATCTCTATACCTCTGGAAAACCATTTGACTATATTTTATTTTAAACTGTTTTATGTTTGGACATTGCTTTAACTCCACAATCAGGAGGTCGAGTGCACCCATTCACGGGGAAGTACGTGGGAGTGAAGGTGTGGGTGGTGAAGTACATGGGAATGAAGGTGTGGGTGGTGAAGTATGTGGGAGTGAAGGTGTGGGTGGTGAAGTACGTGGGAGTGAAGGTGTGGGTGGTGAAGTACGTGGGAGTGAAGGTGTGGGTGGTGAAGTACGTGGGAGTGAAGGTGTGGGTGGTGAAGTACGTGGGAATGAAGGTGTGGGTGGTGAAGTACGTGGGAGTGAAGGTGTGGGTGGTGAAGTACATGGGAGTGAAGGTGTGGGTGGTGAAGTATGTGGGAGTGAAGGTGTGGGTGGTGAAGTACGTGGGAATGAAGGTGTGGGTGGTGAAGTACGTGGGAGTGAAGGTGTGGGTGGTGAAGCATGTGGGAGTGAAGGTGTGGGTGGTGAAGTACATGGGAGTGAAGGTGTGGGTGGTGAAGTACGTGGGAGTGAAGGTGTGGGTGGTGAAGTACGTGGGAATGAAGGTGTGGGTGGTGAAGTACATGGGAGTGAAGGTGTGGGTGGTGAAGTACATGGGAGTGAAGGTGTGGGTGGTGAAGTACATGGGAGTGAAGGTGTGGGTGGTGAAGCACGTGGGAGTGAAGGTGTGGGTGGTGAAGTACGTGGGAGTAAAGGTGTGGGTGGTGAAGTACGTGGGAATGAAGGTGTGGGTGGTGAAGTACGTGGGAGCGAAGGTGTGGGTGGTGAAGTACATGGGAGTGAAGGTGTGGGTGGTGAAGTATGTGGGAGTGAAGGTGTGGGTGGTGAAGTACGTGGGAATGAAGGTGTGGGTGGTGAAGTACGTGGGAGTGAAGGTGTGGGTGGTGAAGCACGTGGGAGTGAAGGTGTGGGTGGTGAAGTACATGGGAGTGAAGGTGTGGGTGGTGAAGTACGTGGGAGTGAAGGTGTGGGTGGTGAAGTACGTGGGAATGAAGGTGTGGGTGGTGAAGTACATGGGAGTGAAGGTGTGGGTGGTGAAGTACATGGGAGTGAAGGTGTGGGTGGTGAAGTACATGGGAGTGAAGGTGTGGGTGTGTACGTGGGAGTGAAGGTGTGGGTGGTGAAGTACGTGGGAATGAAGGTGTGGGTGGTGAAGTACGTGGGAGTGAAGGTGTGGGTGGTGAAGTACATGGGAGTGAAGGTGTGGGTGGTGAAGCACGTGGGAGTGAAGGTGTGGGTGGTGAAGTACGTGGGAGTGAAGGTGTGGGTGGTGAAGTACATGGGAGTGAAGGTGTGGGTGGTGAAGTACGTGGGAGTGAAGGTGTGGGTGGTGAAGTACGTGGGAGTGAAGGTGTGGCTGGTGGATACCTCCAGGTGCTGCTCCATCGCTTTTTCCTGCGTTCAGGTCTAGTGAATGGGTATGTGATGTGGCAGTGGTCGAGTCCCTCCCCTTTAGAACGATTGGTCTTGTGCTGCAATGACGCAGCAGGGATGGGAGACTTCCAAGGGCCGTTTGATTAAGTGCCGCAGGAATCAAACGTGCAGCCGCAGCCTGAGGAAGGGAGCGTAGGGCTCGCCCCTGTGTGTGTAGTTACCAGTACGGGCGTGCTGGATGAAACACCAGAGGCGAAGGAGTTGTGTCATCTGGAGAGGTGGGAGCAGCTAAAGAAAGAGTATCTGGATATATTCTATGATCCTGCAGAGCAACAGAGAAAGGCAGATGAGGGTAAAGAGAAACATAAAGCGAGCAAGGCAGCTGACATGAAGACTAAGCAGGCTAGCACAGAGTGCTTGGCAGCCAAAGCTCAATGTGAGTGGCTGGAGCAGCTCCAGAGTGAGGCAGTGATGCTAACAGAAGTAGCTCCAGAGCAAAGCAGGGAAGAGCTCATTGAGGGGTCTCAGTTGGAGACAATGTCACAGAGAGCCACTGAGTATGATGAGGCTGAGGCCGTAATGGTTGATGTACCAGACATTAGCTGTGGGAGTAGTGGTAGTCGCCACAGAGTTACAGGAACCTGCACAGGAGTTAGCAGTGGGAGAGCTGCAGACTCAAGACCATGAGAGTCATGAGCTAGCAGGTAACAGTCAAGATGTAGCACTGGGCAGTAATTTGGCCAGTGATTTGATGGACAGAGGTATAGAGAAGCAGTGGTCAGAGCCTGAGGAGGACACTCTAGATTTAATTTCAGAGGAGGGGCAGTTGGGAGACCCGTGTTGGCCCGCTGTACTTCACGTCATCTCGGCGCATAACTCATATAGGCGTGTTTATGCCCAAAATAGTATTCACAAGTGTCAGATCACTCCCCTTAAAAGCCACAGCGTCACCACCTGCTGTCACCACTGCATCACCACTGCTGTCTGTGACAGCAGCTTCTTTCTTGCTGAGTGCAAGCAGAGTGACAGAATGAGAGAGAAAAGGGAGAGAGAGAGAGAGAGAGAGAGAGAGAGAATCAGAATCAGAATCAGAATCAGCTTTATTGGCCAAGTATGCAAACACATACAAGGAATTGGGCTCCGGTTAGCTTTGCTCTCAAGTACACACAGAGTACACAAGTACACACATAGAGAAAAATAAAAAAGGAGAAAGAAGGTTACACATAGTCAAGGCAAGAATACTTTGTAAGAAATACTTTGTAAAAATACTCTTTTTACAGTGACTGTGCTATATACAATGTAGTGAAGTGGCTATTTTTAAATATGAATATATTAGGGAGTGTACAGTCAAAGTGAACGGTAGGTGTGCAACAACGTTTGTGAACAAGATTTATACAGATATTGCATTTTTATATATGAATTAGGGATGTCAATTTTCGGTTAATTTCACTTTCGATTAACCGACGCTAATAATCGATTAACCTATCGGTTAATTCATAATTTTTTATTAAAAAAAAAAAAAAAAAAAAAATGTTTTTTTTTTTTTTTTTTTTTTTTTGTGTGTCTATTTACTCAATGAACTCATGCCCAAACAAGGCGTGTCTATTTAGATGCTGAAATGTTAATGCTTTTTGTGTTAGAATTTCTAACACAAAAAGCATTAACAAGCATTAACAAAAAGCATCAACATTTCAACACAAATTATTTTTGTGTTAGAATTTCTAACACAAAAAGCATTAACATTTCAGCATCTAAATAGACACGCCTTGTTTGGGCATGAGCTCATTGAGTAAATAGACCAAAAAAAAAAAAAAAAAAAAAAAAAAAATTTTTTTTTTTTTTTTTTTTTTTTAATATTAACTGATAGACCGATAGCAATAACCGAACAACGACGTTAGCGACGGTTAATCGATTAACGGTTAACCGTTGACATCCCTAATATGAATATATAAGGGGATGTACAGTAGTGCAACAACGCTACGTAGGTTTGTAAACAAGGCTTATACAGGGATTGCATTTTAAATATGAGTATATAAGGGAATGTACAATAAATGTGTGCAGTAAAATGTGCAACACTAAACAAGTTTCGTAGACAAGGATTATGCAGATATTACAGATATTACACGGTACACGGTACAGTTGTATGCCGTTCAATGTGAACGAGGCTTGAGTTTATAGTGAACACAGTGAACAATGAACATAAATTAAGTGAGTGGCTGGTTTAAGTGGTTTTAAGTGGTTTAGGTGTTCAACAGAGTAATGGCCTGTGGGTACAAACTGTTTTTGCGTCTATTGGTTTTGGCGTGCAGAGCTCTGAAGCGTCTGCCCGAGGGGAGGAGTTCAAACAGGTCATGGCCAGGGTCAGATGGGTCCGTGATGATCTTTCCTGCCCTTTTTTTGACTGTGGAGGAGTACAAGTCTTGGATGGAGGGCAGGTTGGCACAGATGATCTTCTCTGCGGTCCTGACTGTCCGTTGAAGTCTGCGCTTGTCCTGTTTGGTGGCAGAGCCAAACCAGACAGAGATGGAGTTGCAGAGGACAGACTGGATGATGGCAGTGTAGAACTGTACCAGCAGCTCCTGGGACAGTTTGTACTTCCTGAGCTGGCGTAGGAAGTACAGCCTCTGTTGTGCCTTCTTGATGATGCCAATGTTGGCCTCCCATTTTAGGTCCTTGGAGATGATGGATCCCAGGAACTTGTAGGAGTCCACCATAGACACTGTGCTGTTGGAAATGGTGAGGGGGGGGCAATGCAGGGGGACTTTTCCTGAAGTCTACAATCATCTCTACAGTTTTGAGCTGGTTCAGTTCAAGGTTGTTTTGACCACACCAGAGGGCCAGGCGTTCAACCTCCTGTCTGTAGGCAGACTCATCGCCGTCTCGGATGAGGCTGATGACTGTTGTGTCGTCTGCAAACTTCAGGAGTTTGACGGATGGGTCCCCTGAGGTGAAGTCATTTGTGTATAGCAGAAATAACCAGGGTGAGAGCATGCACCCCTGGGGGGCGCCAGTGCTGATTATTCGGATGCCGGATGTGGTTTTTCCCAGCCTCACCTGCTGCGACCTGTCTGTCAGGAAGTTTATGATCCACTGACAAGTGGAGGCAGGCACACCGAGCTGGGTGAGTTTGGTACGGAGGATTTCTGAGAGGGGAGCGAACGAGAGAGGGAAGAGAGAGGGAGAGAATTGGAGGATGAGCCAGTTCGGATTTGTAACGAAAATTGATGCTTTTGTAATTAGTAATTAGTATTAATTAGTCGTTTCGCTCATATAGGCTATAACATACACATTTAAAAATATTAGTTTCTTTAATAGGGTAGGGATGTGTAGCCTATTTCAATAGCCTATACCAGAATTGTCCACTCGGGTTAAGCTATTGTTGCATGGTGCAATTGCAGAAAGAGAGGTTACTGTATAGCCTACTGGCCGGTGTTGTGTCAAAAAGTGATTTGCTGCCAGAAACTGATTTCGATCCGTGGGACTGCGCACAGCGCTGCCTCAGTGCCTCTACCCACCCTGTGCACCGACCCACCCCCAACACCCAGCCTACCTACCCGTATTTAAGGCCGAAACGCCCATTCTGGCCTATTCTGGCACTGCGCCACGCCTTTTCAGTGTAAAACGCATTTCGGGGTGTAAAAACATGACACTATCTTCCCGAGTTACGGGTAGGCAGGTGCAAAGCGTGTTTTTTTTGCGTTTAACGCCAGTTTAGCGCCTAAGGCCAGGGGGAGAATAGAGCCCAGTATCTACAACTGATTGAATGAGACACAAATAAGGGTAGCCTCAAAAAGCACAAGTCACTGGTATACAATAATTCCATGTCTGTATGTCTGTCCTTTGTATATCGAGAACCGTTTGTCGGATCAACTTCAAACTTGGGGAGTGCGCTTAGGGGGACCTGACGGAGTGTGTGTGTGTGTGTGTGTGTGTGTGTGTGTGTGTGCGCGGGGGGGAGCGCACACGGGGTGGTGCATGGGGGAACGGGCACTGCACTAGTGTCTTTAATTTCTGTAACATTGGGAGGATCAAACTGAGTTAGAACAGGGAAGTCCAAGGGACTTTGATCAGTACTTTTTATCTTTTCCGCTAAGGAAATACCAACATTTACAAAGAGATTATTAAATTCACAGGAGATTTCAATAGGGTCAGTAATACTGTAACCCCCAGTAATAACCCCCTGTCACCTTTAAATCCAGAAGGTAGAGTACTGTATAGGACTTTCCCTTATTAAGCAGTTGATTGATGATATTCCATGTTGACTTGATGTTGGAAGATGATTCTTTAAATTTGTCGCTATAATATTTTCTTTTAGATATGCATCTTGATTGCAACTTAAAATATGTTCAACAAGAAAACCTCAGGAAGCTTGCAAAAAATGGTGTAAGACAACATTGGGCTCAGCTCACACATACATTATCAGTAGGCAGGAGACATCCAGGGTAATACATCTGCAAGGCAATGATGCAGTGCTAATGGTTTCTCATTTGAAATGAATGAACCTCCACTGGAGAATAGCACATTCAATGGACTAAAATATGTTCATGGAGTTGGACAGAGTACCAGAGAGAATAGTCAAATTAAAGAATATGAGCCAAGGGTATAACTATCAGACAGGCACAGACTTTAAATGGTAATATTACCTCCGCTTTGAGCCTTTCTCTGCCTTTTGCATTGTGAAAGCTGAAGAAGTGGTTGAGGATCAGGGAGCAGGAGGGGAGTATCTGTGTGACAAAGAGGCATGACCCATTACAGTACACACACTAGAGCTGCAACCATTAGTTGCTAATCGTTTAGTCAATAGACAAGATTAATCCGCATATCATATTTTTTTTATTGGTGATATAGCATTACCAACAAAACAAAAGACAGTGATATAGAAGATAAACAAGATAGACATAATAGACATGGACATGTGGGCTCTATCTTCCCCCTGTTCTTAAATTTGCGTTTAAGGCTTGGCCCGGCGCTATTAGTGGGCGTGGTCAGGCGCATTCCCTAATCTTTCCTTGGCGCTAAACAGCAGAATCTGTGGCGCTAACCATTAACCACGCCTTTTTAAGCGTAGAATTATTCACAAGTGTTGGATTGGTGGTCTCCAGTAAACCAATCACATTCTTCCCTTCCAAGGTCCCGATCCACCAAGATACTCCAGTCCGGTAACTCCGGTTGCGGCTGCATGCTGTCACCTCTTCATGCCAATTTGGATATCTCAGCGCATCACAGATCATAGCCTGAATAAAATGATTCAACCTACAGGCAAATACAGATCTGTTCAGCAGGGCTGATGGTCTCCCTGTACAATATAGAACGTTAACTATTGGTGACATTCCTGGCTGATACCATCCACTTCCATGATCTTTATATGTTGTAGACATAACTTTCACCATAGTGAACAAGCACCCCCACTCGGCTCATTGAGGGCAGGCTTATAACTTGTAGGCTACCTGCTGCTCCTGCACATCACAGCACAGGCTAAATGATGCAACATAAATATAGCCTACATTATGTAAAGTCATGGCATAAATGTGTTTTTATTGAAAAAGTACGTGTCAAGTAAGCTAAGTCTTGTTGGAGGGGACATCACAGTACAACCGTGTTACGGTTGTCACTCGACTATAACAGATTGTATTTAAATTAACGCCAGTTGGGAAGATCGCTTTAGCCTGGTATTTAAGGCCGAAACGCCCATTCTGGCCTATTCTGGCACTGCGCCACGCCTCTTCAGCATAAAGCGCATTTTGGGGTGTAAAAACATGACGCTATCTTCCCGAGTCAGCGGTAGGCAGGCGTAAATCGTGTTTTTTTGCGTTTAAGGCCAGTTTAGCGCCTTAGGCCAGGGGGAAAATAGAGCCCACAGACAGTAACATAGAGCTCTTACGATGATGTGTGTGATGAAAAGATTTAAGAGTCCGGGAGCAGAGATTATAGGTTGTCGTTTAAATCAAGGAGTGTGGTAATATCAGCAATATAATAATCATAATCATAATCATCATCATCATCATCATCATCATCATCATAATAAATACCATGATAGTAATATAATAAGAGTAGGCTATTATATAATGACCATTATAATAATTAACCTTACAATAATACCGCAATGAGAGAGGACAGACCGGGGGGCCGGAGAGGCAAGCAAGAGGCCCCTCACCCAGCCCTCCAGTGATGCAACCGGGAGTCCCAGTGGGAGACAGGCAGGCCGGGTCAGCCAAGAACTAACATCCCCCAATGTGTTGTTGTTAGTTTAGTTTTTTGTTTTAGGGAGATCTTGCTTTGAGCCATGCCCAGGCCCAGAAGGAGGACGCTGGTCCATTGCAGGTTTTGTGTCTCGTCCTGCCCTGGACCGTTTAGGAGGCAGTCTGTCCGCTGAGGAGGGACATTCCCTGTTTTCTTAGATTGTTATTATTATTATGATTATGATTATGATTATCTTTTTAGGAAGAGGCACTGCCCGCCCATTCCAGCCAACCCAATCATTTAGACTAATTTTTATTAAAAATTTCTAAAATTCACTCATTCCAGCTTCTTAAATGTGAGTATTTTCTGGTATATTTAGTCTTCTATCACAGTAAACTGATTATCTTTGAGTTGTGGGCTGTCAGGACAAAAGAAGACATTTGAGGATATCCTCTTGGGCTTTGGGGGAAAAGTGATCGACATTTGTCACCATTTTGTGACATTTTATAGACCAAACGAGTAATCGATTAGTCGAGAAAACAATCGTAATTGATAATGAAAATAATCGTTAGTTGCAGGCAGCCCTAGTACACACCCCGGCCTGAGTAAAATGGAGTATGTCTGAGTCTCATGGTGCCTTTAGCCCAGCGGTGTTGTCCCCTCTCTGGTCTAAATTTGTAGTGGGGACATTTTACAGCTCATGAATTAGGACAGAAGTCCTAGCAACAGAAAGGAGAGTGAGATAAAGTTGCTGCCTGAAATACCAAAACGATCACATTTTCCTGGTAGTGTTGAGATAGGAGTAGGATTGATGTATTTCACCATAGGAAGGTCATATACTGTATAACTGTTCAGAACTCCAAACACGTATTCCAGTGTTCACTTTACTGTAAGAAGATATGAAACGGGCACATTATTCCCTGAGGATTGCTTCAAATCAATTTTACAGAAGGCATCAAACACTTCTCTGGACGTAGCATGAGCATAACACTGTGGGGCTACAGTAATCAGAGGAATGTGAAATATGAATTCTCTCTCAAAAGTAACCTATAGAGAAAAATGCTCACATCACTTATCACCTTATTAATTAATCATTAGTCATAATCAAACCAGACCATTTTATCATCAGGGCAGCTACTTTGGTGGAGCTGACAACTCAGAGTCTGTAATTAATTAACTAATGGTAACTACTACTGGGTCTATATCAATGTATTCCTTCCAGCACATAACCTTTACAATAGCTTAAGTCCTGTACTTATCTGTTACGTTATGCTGTACTTCAAACATGTCCGCTTCACTGGGCAAAGCGCTTAAAGGAACACTCTGCCCATTTTCAACCAGCTTTGTATCATTAGAACATCAGTAGCATATCAGAAAACTGTAAACGGTTTTGAAGTCTGTCATTTAATTTGACAGTTATTGAGTGTTAAAGTGTGGACCAGTGACATCACTGGTTCACACTAACTCAAATTAATAACTCATTAACTCAAATCAACTCTCAATAACTGTCAAACTAGATGAATGATGAATAGTTTGACAGTTATTGAGAGTTGATTTGAGTTAATGAGTTATTAATTTGAGTTACTTTAACACTCAATAACTGTCAAATTAAATGACAGACTTCAAAACCGTTTACAGTTTTCTGATATACTACTGATGTTCTAATGATACAAAGCTGGTTGAAATTGGGCGGAGTGTTCCTTTAAGATACCAGCCTTCTGTCAAAGAGCCTAATTCTGAAGTTGCAATATTGCCCTTTGCATCGCCTAAAACCTGGATTGGTTGTGAACCGCATCAGGGGCAGGGACTGATAAAGATGATCCACTTTGAAAATGGAGTCCATTGACAGCCATGAAATAGCGATCAGTTAGCCAGCCAATAATGTTAGCATGGCCATTGCCCACACTTTGATACCTAAAAAGAGGCAGTTTACTGATACAATGTTTTCCTGATCTGCAACCAAATCAACACTGCAACATGATCATGATCATGATCATGATCACAACACATGGCTTTGAATGATATAACAGTTAGCAACGCATGTGTACAGTACATGCATACACAGAAATATATGAGAAGAAAAATACATAATTGAGTGGAGACTAATAAACATGATAGATCTCTAACTACAGTAGTGCCCTGGTTGCTGCAATATCTGGTATAGCAATCAATAAAGCAAGCCAAGCTTTATGGGAATTATCAACACCCCTGGAATGCATCTTCAGCCTATCAGATTTATTTGCTTAAAGTAAATACTGTATTGTGCTCACACGAATATGTAAATAATTTTTGAACAAATGTAACAATGGATGCAAATTTGTAAAACAATATGTTTTTCTTGTTACACTTAAAGACCCCCTAAAGTCATGTTTCAAGATGTGTATAAAATACTCTATTTTGAATAATAATTTGTGTCTGATGGTTTTTCCCACAAAAAAAGGTTACATTAGCTTGTTAAAACCCTTAAGATGACTTCCCCTACTTCTCCATCATTTAAAAATCCAAAGCAACCAATCAGGGTTATCTAGAACATAATTAGACAATCACAGCATACAAGCCAGCAACCCTTCATGAAGACCCAACTCTGGTCTGCTCTGGTCATGACATGGGGATGACAATTTTGATGACAGGTGTCTTAACCAATCAGAATTTCATTGAGTTGTGGGGTCAGCCAATCACAATTAGTTGAGTTGTGGGTGGGATATTTCCAGGGATTCGCGAATCCAAGCCAACCAGGAGACGAGACGAAACGACAAGGAGGGAGGACTTAATGATTATTCTGAGATTTCGGAAAGTAGGAAGTGTGGCGGAGTTTTCAAGATGCCTGTTCAAACCATGGATGTATTAAGGTTCAAACCAAAGGATTTAATGCTTGAAAATTAGATCTATCAACCTGCAAAAAGCTAGCGGCCATGATGCCTATGCATTTTTCTTCTGGTGTGATCCTCCCAGCCTTGTTGCTGACAGCTTGACACCCATCTGGGCGAACGGAGCAAATCACTAATCAGGTCCAGCTTGGCAAAAATCTCGTCGATAAATATCCCTTTAATAGCACAGTGCGCAGCCTACTGTGGCTAATGTTAGCAGCTAGCTAGCTGTGTTACATGGCAGTAAAACGCCACTAAATGACCAAATTGATTTAACTTTTAACCATTTCGAGTAACACTGTTTCCATACGGACTCCCAGCATTGGTTAGTTGTTTATAACGTGACTATATTTATAACTTTTATAACGTACTCCAGTTTCCGGTTTATAATTCGGGTCTGCAGCCAGAGTATAACAAAGGAAATGGCAAGCTGCAACAATAAGTCACGTTAAATCGGAACTTGTACCCACAATTATTTGTACAGTGGGGCATTCAAAAATAAGGTGGATATTTTCGCCATTACCAGGCTAGCAACTGGGAACCTTACCCTTAGTTTACATGCAGTTGAGCACAAGAGGCTATATATTACAGTTACTGCTCTGCTGTGCTGTGCTGTGCTGTGCTGTGGGTTGCGTTGCTTGTTGCTTTTTGGAGGATTTGGGTTTTGTCTTCAAGTGAACCACTGTGAACGTCATTGGTAGCATTAAGTTATATTTTTATTTTATTGTATTGCTGGTGATGTCGGTGTGCAGGGGGAGTTTTGGACCCGCACATGGGTTTTGTTGTGTCTTGCTTCACTTCACTTGCAACGAGACCCTCGGGAGACATTAACGTCACTGCGTGCTTGTTTTGTTTCCCCAAACCTGCCTCAGCCTGTCTTGAGTTCATTGTGCTTTTAATTTCAGAGTCTTCACCTGGTCTTTCTGTGTATTGAGCTAATTGTTAAAACTGTGGTTGTGTTATTGACAGTGACAGCCATTTGTTTATGTATTGTAGCCTAATGTAATTTTCATAGCTGAGGAGGAGTAGTGGAGTAATTATTGTGTGTAACGATACAGCGACCTAAGCTGGCTGTGGAAGACAACTCATCATAGATCTTGGGCATGTAGTCTTTCCAATAGCCTGTTTACGCCCTCACCAATGCGTAAAGACGCAGGCAGTGCGCAGAGAGAGAGACCTCAGACTTGCACGTACAGTAGGGTATAGTTTGTGTGTGTGTGTGTGTGTGTGTGTGTGTGTGTGTGTGTGTGTGTGTGTGTCAGAGTGGGACATTCTTTTTAAGCGGTTGTATTCACTTGATCCCAGCATTGCATGATTTTTAGTTATTCAGTTTTGGACCAGGTTTGATCAGTATGTATAATATATATTTTACATTTGGGTTTATTGCCTGTGTGCGTGCGTGTGTGTGTGCGTGTGTGCGTGCGTGCGTGTGGTGGTGGGTGTTGGTGGGTGGGTTACGTTATAGAAGGATATAGTTACATAGTTATATAGTTAGTTATATAGGATACAGTTCTGATAGGCACGGTTCGCCACTGTGACAAAGTGACGACAAGGGTGCCTGACCGAACTGCAGTATATGACGAGTTGGGAGGGAGAATGTGTTGGGGCTTTAACTGCTGAATACTGGGCAGGGATTGTCTCCAAAGTTTGTGATGTCACGAATCTTGCTTGTTGAAAACCGCCTTTTCAGTGAGCACAGAGAAACTTTCCACTTTCAGCAGATGATTGTGGAAACAGCCTTCTAGTATAAACTCTGCACAGACGTCATTCTGCATAGTAAAGCTCAGACATCCAACTGTAGGAACAAGAAGAAAAATGGATTTTTGACTTTGGGGGGTCTTTAAATATGTTTTTAGAGAGCAACTACAGCTCAGTGATGACAGCTTCTTAAGTTATTAATCTCACCAAGACATCTTTGAGGAAAAATACACCTAAAGAACCTCTTTATACCCATATGTCCTAAAAACAACTAATACAAGAGCCTACCATGAGTTTTATAATGTGACTGGTTGAATGGACAAATGTGCTGAATTAAATTAACTAAAAACAAAAATAGATTTAATGTCAGTGTAGCCACTGAAGAATAAGAATACAACAAGTTTTTGGGAGACTGGCCCATTGGTCAAGTTAACCATTAAATGAAGTGTCAGCATGTCCATGTTCTCTTCAGTTAATGGGTAAATTACCAAACGGGCCAATCTCCCCAAAACTCGGTGTGTTCCTTTAAGTGAGTAAAGAAGTGTCCAGCTAGTATGTTTGCAGTCTGATGATCCAGTATACACAGACATCACAGTGAAGGTTGTGTGATCCATCCATCCATCCCCATGCAGATCTGAGCACCCTGCTCTCATGCGTCTTTGTCTGCCCTGTCACCTCCTCTCAGGTCTCTGTCTGGGCGTATTGTCGGGGGCGTCTGGTGGTTCTTCACCCTCATCATCATCTCCTCCTACACGGCCAACCTGGCTGCCTTCCTCACCGTGGAGAGGATGGTCTCTCCTATAGAAAGTGCAGAGGACCTGGCCAAGCAGACGGAGATCGCCTACGGGACGCTAGACTCAGGCTCCACTAAGGAGTTCTTTAGGGTGAGTGTGTGTCATGACCAGCTGTGTTTCTAATGCTCCTTTCATGGAGCTTTCTTGTGGGTTGCTTTACCTGACAGATTATTAAATATACGCCACTTTTTGGCGAGTTCATTTGCCATATCCCCCCACATAACCAAGGTACACCATGCCTTTACCATCACTGTCCGAGCAGTGAGCTACAGTCCTGAAGTTAGTAAGTATCACAATATAATGGATGCCAATGGTACACCCGTTCAAAATAACCAAAAACACTTATCTAATAGCGCCAAAATACATGTTGTGCTTCGGGTCTCACCACGAGATGAAATATTAATCCATAGTTACGTGAAACATCATTTAGTAAATCCCCACATCGAGTTACTTCCTTGTTTGCTTGTAAAGAGCGCTTCCGCTGTACACAGCACAGCGCATGTGCTGTATGTCATGCATGAATGCCGGGCGGGCATGTTTACAAAGTAATTCCGGCTATCTATTTACCTTAAAAAAAGATAATTTCTCTGCATTTGGATTAATATTTCATCGCGTGTTGAGTACCCGAAGCACAACATGTATTTTGGCGCTATTAGATAAGTGTTTTTGGTTATTTTGAATGGGTGTACCATTGTATGGCGATACTTACTAACTTCACAACTGTAGGTTACTGTATACTGCCCGGACAGTGACGGTAAAGGCATGGTGTTAGCCTGGGTAAACCCAGCCTTCAATGTGCCTGTAGCGTAAGCAAGGGCGTCGTTTTGGTGTCAAAGTTGGTAGGGTCGAGGACGGCATGAGGGGAGGGTGTTTCGGTGGCGCCCGCAAAGAAAAAAATTTTAGGTTTTTGTTTTACCTTTTTTAGGGGGTCATCCCTATGTTCCCCGGGTCCTATGTTCCCCGCTTTTCCCAAATAGGGTCCTATGTTCCCCGCTATGTTCCCTGGGAGAGGTTAGGTTTTGGGTTAGGGTCTGGGGGAGGTTAGGTTTAGGCGTGGGGGGTGGGAGAGGTTAGGTTTTGGGTTAGGGTCTGGGGGAGGTTAGGTTTAGGGTTAGTGAAAAACGGGGAATATAGAACCCGGGGAACATAGAACCCGGGGAACATAGACATGATCCCTTTTTTAGCCATATTTAGACGAATATCTCATTTTAAATCAACATTAGGATTATACTGTTGTGATGTCATTATTCAGTATCTTCTCCTTTTCTCAATAACTTTCATGTCACCACCTGCTCAGCTCTCCTGTCAGCATAATTGTAACTAACAAACACAAACTGGAGGTTTAGCCATCTAATCATGTTCTTTCACAAACAGCCGGTTTGGAAAGAAAAAATTGCCACTGAATCCCACACATCATACATCCTACATTTCTTCCTCCTAAGAGTTGCACGATCTTCAGTCAGATGTCAATTGCCACCATTTGACATCGCCAATACACTGTTGTCATCGCGCAAGCACATGAATTTTACGTTTAGTAGCCTATCTGATCTTTGATATGTGTCTTTTTATTGTATTTTGCTGTATTTTTGTGTATTATTATTTTTATTTTACAGGAATGTCGGGTTACATCTAGGGACTGGCATTGCAAACTAGCCCTGGGCTATACATGCTTTGGTACAACTCATCATAGGTTTATTGACATTTTATGTTGTGAACACTATGGGCCCTATTCTCCCACAAGCCTTCGGCGCTAAAACGGGCCTTAAACGAAAAAAAACGTGCCTTGCACCTGTTTTGGGACGATATCAATATGGCTTTACGCTGCCAAATGCGCTTTAGGCCGAATGGGCGTGGCGCAGTCCCAGAATGGGCCAAAGTGGGCGTGTCGGCGCTAAATACCGGCGTACTGCTATCTTCCGACCTGGCGTTAATTTAGCGCCTTGCGCCTTTGAAAAGCAGGCCTATTCAGTGGGCCAGTTGCGCGGAGCGCTCCCCTCTGGCTCTCTCCCTCCCCTCTGGCTCTCTCCTCTGTCACCCTTCTCTGTGTCACTCTCTCCCTCTCTCCTCACAGTCTGACAGGCACAATACCGACTGTCTCTGACTCCCTCGCTCAGAGTCCCATAGAAAAAATAAGCTGTAAATTCACTGCAATGTGAATGTCCCAACATGCATTGTGCTTGTCCATTTCGCTACTAAATAGCAACCAAATGAGCCGAAAACCTATATTAAGGGAGGATCTAAATAATGTGTAATGGTAAGACAACCTCCAATTGTAGAACATTTCAATATTGGACCAAATAAAACATCGAAATGAAAACACCACCCTATGTGAAACATATATGTCCTACTGGGGCTATAAATATCCCTTGTCGATTTAACGTGATTTAGATAAGTGACAGCGGAACGCGCTTCGGAAGCTTCTACTGTCATCTGCTATACTGTGATGTCTGCTCCAATAACTTGGCCCTACTCCACATTTAGTTTTACAATAAAAACACATTTATGCAATGACTTTACATAATGTAGGCTATATTTATGTGCATCATCCTTCCTGCAGCAGGCGAGAGAAAATTATATCTTTCTGGACAAACTTTCACCAATCTAATAGGCTATATTTTTCTAGCTGATGCGTTTAGAACATTATTTTCACTTCGATCTTGCTATAGTGTAGCGTTTTTACATGCTTGCAGTATTTAAACTGCAGTTATATTGGTTTGAGAAGCATCATAATATGGAATAATAGCCGATATATGGAGACAGACGGGATGAAGGGAGGTGGGGGGGGGGGATCAGAGGCTTGGGTTTCATCTGGTTTTGCTGGACCACTGGAATGGAGCTTAAAAGGCAAGCATGCGATTCGTTTATTGCACTTATCCAATGAACTGACGGTGCATAATTTTATGCTTAAAAGGCGTGGTTGTAATGGTTGAGGCTGCGTCTAGCGCCAAGACCAAGATATCAAGTGCGCTGGTCCACGCCCACTGATTTGCGCTGCGCCAGGCGCTCGGCCTAGAAACAGCGCCGATGCAACGATAGGGGCCTATATGTACGTGTACCTGTCCCTATTCAAATAAACAAATAAATGAAATGAAACATGGCTACTTAATATGGACGTTAACGTCCATATTATAGCCATGTGCTTCAGCTGCGCGCTGTACTTTGCTAAATTAGCATCGATGCTAGCGGGACTTACCTGCTTGCACTGCTGCACTGCTGCGTCACTGCTGCTTGCTGGTAATGTTAATCCCATGTCAGAAAAAGTCTCCAGATTTGTGCTAACAGGAGGGTCTGTCTGCTGCGCGTGATTTCTATAACCTGGAAAACTGTGTGTGGGTGGGCGTTTGTTTGGTCATCAGCCAAATGAGCCAATCAAACGGGAGTTTTGGGAAAAAAAACTGGACTGGCCCATTCAGTTGTGAAAAACAGGGGTAAATGTAACTTTGAACATATTGCAAACTAATTTCACTCAATAATGGTCGGGTCAATTCTATCCTTGCAAAATATGGGAAGACAATCTAAATGACCTATATAACTGCACTCCAAAGATAATGCAAATAAGGTTGCTTAAAAGTTGGTAGGGACAATTGGACACCCTGAAATGTTGGTAGGGTCAGGACCCCACCAACCCTACCCAAATCGACGCGCTTGAGCGTAAGGTCACGTGGAGGCTGGGTTTACTCAGGCTAGCATGGTGTACCTTGGTTATGTGGGGGGGATATGGCAAATGAGCTAAACTCCCGAAACAGTGGCATATCCCGTTAAACAAATGAATAATCAGCCAATTAATCTCTGCAATTGTTTAGTCCCGATACAGAACTTTCAATGTACTTTTACTCCCACTAAACTTGATTAATATAGTACATTTTATAACAGTGGCACATACAAAGTGCTTTACAAAAAATGCAACAAAATCAATAAAACACAGTAAGCAGGAAAGCAGTAAAAAAAATACTGATGTTATTTTAAAGCCTGTGTGTAAAAAGGTGTTTTGAGAAATAATTTAAAAGATGTAGCTTATTTTAAAGCATACAGGCCTTGATGCTAAAGGTCTGGGGCTGGTTAAGGTTTTCCTTAGAGTCAGCTTCACAAAACACCCTTAAATCTTGTGCTTACATTTTCCTTAAAATGAAAAAAAAAAGGAGAAGATTTAAAGGTGTTTTGTGCAACCGATTTTATTTGACACCTTAACTCAGACTCTAAGGAAAATCTTAACTTAAGGTGTTTTGTGCAACCAGCCCCTGGGCCTTATAAAGAATCTCAGAGTGGGAAATCAGTCCTAACTACCACAAAATTTCAGTAAATCAGTATTCTCAATGTTGGTCCTACTTTTAGGCATACAGTAGGAGCGAAAGCAGGTTAGCCTTCTAACGGGGGTTGTCTTGTAGATAACCCCTTTTGTCTACAAAATGAACTTGTGCCCTCTGCGCCAAAAAGTTTCTACTTTTTGGCAGCAGGATAAAATGCAGCAGTGATGATTTGGATGAATTGGACCCCTCACAGCCAACCATCTGTAGAACCATAAAGGAAACCTCTATCGACCGGCCTCCACTCGTATTCACATCCATTTTTCCCCCTCCATTCAAAAGTGCTGCCAAAGCATGGACCTAAATGATTAGGGGCCAGTCATATTCACACTCTATGGATCAGGACTTTTTCCTCATAAAAAGTAGATAGACCTAGAGTACAGCCTGAGCACAAGATACAGCACTGGATACAGCATTCTGTGATTTATAGGCTTCTACAGTAATGTAATAGATTTGGCATTTGAGACTTATTTCCCTGATGATTTCAGAATGTGCTTTAGCCCACATGGAGTAAAAAAAAAAAAGTCAGTAAAATGATAGATCTTAGAATGAGTTCTGAATCTTACATGCAGTTGGTGTAAATATGCTAAAACCCAGTAGGTGATTTTATAGGTTATTTATATGTGATTCACAAGTGAGTGACAGAGAGCGTGGTTTGGTGGTCGAGCAAGGTCGACAGTGAATGGAGGGTGTGAATGGCGCAAAACCAGGTGAATCACAGGGATTAAAATGTATTTTCTGATAGTTTTACAGCGGTAATGTTCTAAAAGCACAAATAAACACACCCACACCTCCAAACAGCTCGCACAACCCTCTCTTTGAAGGTCCCGCATTTCTTGGTTTCCTTGGTTTTGTTTGAATAATGCAGTCTGCTTGAGTCTTGTCTGCTGTGCTGTGCTGTGCTATGCTCCTCTGCGCGATGTTAATGACTGGGCGCTACACGCCCACAAACGTCCCAACCACAGCAAAACAATGAGAAAATATTAAAATACATAGAGGGCAGTATCTCTGCAGATAAATAGATAGAGGCCAGTATCTCTGCAGATAAATACATAGAGCACACTATCATCAACATCAACATAGGGCCCTATCTTCCCCCTGGCCTTAAAATAGCGTTTAAGGCGCAGCGCAAATTGTGGGCATGGTCAAGCGCAGTCCATATTTTCCCCTCGGCGCTAAACCCATCTGTTAACCACTTAACACGCCTTTTAAGCGTAGAATTATTCACAACATGCTCATTGGAGAACTGCAGTAAACAAATCACAATCTTCCCTTTTAGGCTCCAATTCCACGGAGTGATCCAGTCCGGTCAGAAAAGCCCGACCAAAGCGCTCTGAGCTCCCCCCCTCCCTCTTTCATCCCCGTCTGTCTCCATATATATTATTCCATATTATTATGCTCCTCAAACAAATCTCACTGCAGTTTAAATACAGCAAGCATGTAAATACACTACACTATAGCAAGATCAAAGTGAAAAGAATGTTCTAAACGCATCGGCTAGAAAGATATAGCCTATCCCTGGATGTCATGATGAGATTAGATTGGTGAAAGTTTGGGCAGAATGATATAGTTTTCTCCCTCTACCTTTTCTTCTCCCCCACTGCACAGGTAGGATGATGCATGATTTTTTCCATCAGTCTTTGTGCCTGCCTAGTGTCTACATAGGCTATAAATTAGTGGCCTTTTCCCCAAAATAGTGATGGTTCTGTCATTCTGTGGTGTAGCCTACATTTCAGATCTGATGCTTGCAGTGCGCTATAGGGGCCGAAATTGACACGCGAGAGAGAGGGAGAGAGGGAGTGAGAGAGAGAGAGGGGGGAGAGAGAGTGAGTGCATCCCCGGCGCCGGCACATTGAATCTGCATCTCTCCTGCATCCCCGCTGTGTAATTACGCACGCAGTACCCACCAATTTAGTCCATTATCTTCCCCTTGGCGCACATAAAGAAACATGCTTCCGTCACTGTCTGCTTGATGGCGAGAGAGACTTCAGCTGTATGCTACATGACAAAACCAGTCATCGATTTTTTTTTTCCCCCCCCTGAATTTTCAACAGTTAACTAACCCTATATCCCCGGCGCACTGAATAAGGCCTGGTTTTGAAAAGCGCTAAGCTCTAAATTAACGCCAGGGTGGAAGATAGCGTTAGGCCGGTATTTAAGGCCGAAACGCCCATTCTGGCCTTTTCTGGCACTGCGTCACGCCTCTTCGGCGTAAAGCGCATTTCGGGGCCTAAAAACATGATGCTATGAGTCAGGCGCAAAGCGTGTTTTTTGGCGTTTAAATACAGATAAATACACAGAGGGCAGTATCTCTGCAGATAAATACATAGAGGGCAGTATCTCTGCAGATAAATACATAGAGGGCAGTATCTCTGCAGATAAATACACAGAGGGCAGTATCTCTGCAGATAAATACATAGAGGGCAGTATCTCTGCAGATAAATACATAGAGGGCAGTATCTCTGCAGATAAATACATAGAGGGCAGTATCTCTGCAGATAAATACACAGAGGGCAGTATCTCTGCAGATAAATACATAGAGGGCAGTATCTCTGCAGATAAATACATAGAGAGCAGTATATCTGCAGATAAATACACAGAGGGCAGTATCTCTGCAGATAAATACACAGAGGGCAGTATCTCTGCAGATAAATACATAGAGGGCAGTATCTCTGCAGATAAATACACAGAGGGCAGTATCTCTGCAGATAAATACACAGAGGGCAGTATCTCTGCAGATAAATACACAGAGGGCAGTATCTCTGCAGATAAATACATAGAGGGCAGTATATCTGCAGATAAATACATAGAGGGCAGTATCTCTGCAGATAAATACATAGAGGGCAGTATCTCTGCAGATAAATACATAGAGGGCAGTATCTCTGCAGATAAATACATAGAGGGCAGTATCTCTGCAGATAAATACATAGAGGGCAGTATCTCTGCAGATAAACGCACTGTCACACAATTTAGTGGGTCGTAAGTAATAATGAGAGGGATTACTTTTGTGTGTGTGTGTGTGTGTGTGTGTGTGTGTGTGTATATGTCTGCCTTTAACAGTGAATGCAAATTATATTTTTTGCAAAGGACATGACCGAGTGGAAGCATGTGTAGTGACAACCGAGAGCAGAGTCTGTGAGCCGGCCCAAACCATGAGCTGGAGTCTAAAAGCATTGAAACGGAGCAATCACCATCATCAGCGAGGAGGAGGACGTTTGAGACACTCAGTCTGGGGATTGGTCTAAAACATAGTCTCGCTAGCCAGCCTCTCTTCCCTTCCCTCAGAGAGTCTGGCGCTGCAGGTTTCCATTATGGGATTGCGAAAAAAATGCTCTGTTTGGGTAAACCAATCATCCTCGTCTTGGGCGGTGCTTAGCGTTAGTGCCATTGGAAAATAGTTTTGGGGTGGAACTTGTGCCGAGCAGGCCTTCTTTATTGCACAATCCAAATTTTCTTCAAAACTTGCCATTTTCAGCGTGTAGCAATGAGTTAGCATGTAGGTTTCTGCC
Source organism: Poromitra crassiceps (assembly GCF_964638095.1). Classification (NCBI taxonomy): domain Eukaryota; kingdom Metazoa; phylum Chordata; class Actinopteri; order Beryciformes; family Melamphaidae; genus Poromitra; species Poromitra crassiceps. The sequence continues at coordinate 29,402,151 of NC_139623.1, read as the reverse complement.
GTTAGCTTTCTACGCTAGCTAGTTAGCGTCGTTGTTTTCACATTCAGCGGCCGGGAGCATTACAGCGACACACATGGGAGCTGATTGACATGGTCGGAGCCAATGACAGAGCGTGTGACAGAGCTTGCAAGCGGGGGAGCGGATATCCTGCTGCCACCGAAACAGCCGCTCGAATGGGAGAGCAGCTTTAGAGCAGGGGCGGGCTGATCCCTGTTGCCTGTTTCCACGACGCCAGACTCTCTGAGGGAAGGGAAGAGAGGCTGGCTAGCGAGACTATCTAAAACATGACTTACAATTCTGAAAAAATGTGGTCATTCAGTGGGGGGGGGGGGGGGGGGGGGACTCCAGTTGAGAGGAAACCATTTTGTACTTTAAAATTAATTTCATGAAATGCTGAGAGCATGAAAATCCAACGTAATTTTCTTCTAGAGGTTGGACTGTCACATGTGTAAAACAAACGAGACTGGGCCGCACTTAGAGGCCAATTGGAACTAGAAATGATTGATTAAAACAATTGGACCAACTGTTCAGATCTGTTTGGGGAATTTAGTTGGAATAACATCTAGGGCAGGACAAGGATTTATTAGGCGATATAGTTTAATCTAACGAGAAATAAATTGAAAACAGCTCAGCGCAGAAACTTCACCAACGGAAGTCGATGAGGCACGTTGAGGGCAAGTGGGTGCACCAAAATGGTAAATTACACCAGTTGATCATAAACTAACTGCTGTGAACGCATTGAACATCGCAGGTCGGTGATATACAGTATATAACCACTTTTCCTGTAAAGCTCAAGTGCGTGACAAGATAGGGTGGAAAGGAAGAGAGCAGATCATCACACCCTTAAAAGGTTGTAAAGCAGAGCCACAGCGTTAGAAGCACAGGGCACAGACATCGGCCATCTGAATCATCCAGACACACCTGTCTGTCTAATAGTCTGTCTAATAACCCAGAAAACATTTGAAAAACAGATGATTTGAGTGGGTTCACGGTAAATCATCATCATGAAGATGCAGCCCCATAACCACCGCTTCCAGTCTGTGGATGTGCTAATTGATTATGTGCTTTGCCAGGCTGTGATTTGTCAGATGTGATCCTGAGGAGATCACTGACAGGCGTGTAGTGACTTCATACCGAGTGACAACTTTTCCTCCCTGCCTTCCTCAAAACTGGAACTGAGCAGACATTCTGAGTGACGATTATTTAAACCTAGAGATAGGGAAGGGGTTGGGGGTGGGGGACGAACCTAATGATTAATAGAAACTGGAGTAGAGGTAAAAGCACTCGCCTACCACTGCGGAGACTAGATTAGATTAGATTATATTAGATTAGCCTTTATTGTCTCCCTTAGGAGAAATTTGTCTTGGGCATTCCAGAGAACAACAGTAGGAGGCGTCATAACACATCGACTCATACACATACATACACGCACGCACACAGTCCAATCAAACTACATTTACGATTCAATGCCACTATCCTTATACATCAAAAAAAGAAACATAGACCAAGATTATGTGATATTGCACCAGCCCTTTACAAAGAAACATTACCCATCCCCCCCAAATAGTTTGAAATGAAAAAGTTAATATTGCACCGCTGCCCTAGAGAATATGATAAACTGGAGTGTTGTGCACCATACAGATGCTCTACAATGCATCACCTCTTACTGTTGAGTACGGTAGTTTGATTGACAATGGGACAAAATAAAATGTATACGTGTTCAGTTTACAGTTTGGTAACCTGTACCTTCTGCCTGACGGCAACAGCTCATACTCTGTGTGGAGGATGTGATTTGGGTTGCAGGTGATTTTAAGGCCCTGCTTCATTGCTGTCTCCTTGAAGATCTCTTGCAGAGAAGATGGTGTCTGCATACCAATAATTTCGCTGTCAGGTGACATATATATGAGACTACACTGTTGAGTCGACGGGGATATTATACGTCAATAACGTCATCACTTCAAAGGACGAACACGGAAATTATATATGTTATATATAAAGGTTAAATATAAGCTGTATATTTAATTTTACATGTTTGTAGGCAAATGGATATAAGCTATGAGGACATGGTAGGGTCAATGCTCACTTTTATTCTTCCTGGCTCTCAAAGGATTTACTCACAAACACTCAACACATATACTGTATACACACACACACACACACACACACACACACACACACACACACACACACACACACACACACACACACACACACACACACACACACACACACACACACACACACACACACACACACACACACACACACACACACACACACACACACACACACACACACACACACACACAGGCTCCGCTCTCCTGCCGCTTTGCTGCCAAAGCCTTGGAATGAGATTTAGACACTTTGAATTGTTGCCATTTTTCTATTAATTTAGAAAACATATTTCTGTCTTTATCATAATGTGATATACAGAGTGTAGCTATCACATTTGGCTCAGGACGTGCATGGTATATTTACAGTCAAGGAAAAATCCCCAAATCATCAATTTATGACGTTCATTGCATTCCAGCAGTTATTTTGCGATGAAGCCTACGCATTTTCCCTCAAACTGACTCATCTAATTCTACTTCAGTGATTTCCTACTTTTTAGGATTACCCACTTTTCCCAGAATGCTTTTCGAACCATCCCACCACCCCCCCCCCCCTCCCGCGCCAGAGTAACTTTGTCCATTATTTCAGTAATTTGTTTCTTCAGTGGAGAGAAAGTGAGCATGTGCTGTGCTCAAAAAGACGCCGTCACACAGAACGTTTGATTTCACACACTACTGACGACAGATCATAACCACAGATCCGCAAAGATGCAAGCTGTGGCTAAATTTTATACATACAACAAAATGCATCCGGAAATGTATGGTACATCTCCAGTAGCTGTTTTGTTTTATGATGATTTGTTACAGTTACAGTTACAGTTCTGAATCAGCCCTTCTCATATTGAGTCACTTGTTTGTTAATTTGTTTCCAAGGAAGATCAACTTAAATGAGATTGCAAATGATTTCTCGTTTAGCGGCCTGCCTTTTCTGTTTGGGGATGACAGCATGATAGACACAAGCAAAGGTCCATGGATCACTCACAACCCTCCAGTGTGACAGATGATCTGACAGCTGGAGGTAGTAGAGTTTCTTTGTGACAGATGATCTGACAGCTGGAGGTAGTAGAGTTTCTTTGTGAGCAGTTGACTAATGGGGGAGCAGTTGCCATGAGCGTCAAAGATGACTTCCATGGGTTTACATTGGAGTTTAGTCGGAAAGCCCAAGTCGTTTCATGGGTCGCTCAAGGGTACCGTGTTAGTAACAAGCGACGCACAAGGGACGGGACAAAGCGTCAATATGCTACGCGCTCGGAGTGAGAATGGGTTGTAAATGCGAGCCCTAGAAGTAAAAAGCTTGTGCTAAGCTAATCCAGAACTACACACAGTGTCGCATAGGCTTCCCCGTCACGTCAGCACTCAACCTAGACTGTTGTTGATGTGTGCGCTGCTGTGCGCTGATTACCCCTGGCTGAACGGGCTGAACAGTTAGGGAAAGAGAATTTCCGTGTTCGTCCTTTGAAGTGATGACGTTATTGACGTATAATATCCCCGTCGACTCAACAGTGTAGTCTCATTTAGCCGTTTGCTAGCTAGCCGCCCTTTTAACGGCACGTAAAAGCTTCAAAACTCATAAAAGTCGTCCTCATGTGTGAAGATGATATTACTAAACACTGGTTCGCGTTTGATTAAGCTTGCGTTGCCCAGAGACCTTATTAGAAGCATCGCGCCAAAAACCCATTCAAAAATCCCAAAGGCGAAAACAGTGAAGAACCAGGAGTGGCAGCATCGATGATTTCCAGACTCGTTCCTGCGGCTCTCTATGGCTCTAGTCTAGGTGTGTTTTTGTTTCTCACCTTAGCTTGTTGGAGTGGATCTCTCCCCTCTCCCTCTCGCTATTGCGGTCTGGTTGTTTGTTTGATTCAGCGAATCAAACAAACAACCCATTTAGACTATTTAAGCGTTGGAAACAACCCATTTCCAACACTTAAATAGTCTACTCGCATCATATTAAGTGCATGCTGCTGTGCTGCTCGCGTTGACATGTTCGTATCTCTCTTCCCCGTGACGGGCGGCGTGCATTTTACATGATAGTTTAGGCTAATGGATCGGATCGGATTCTACCTCTTTTCCCCCTCAGATATCCGATACAGTGATTTTGACTGGATCGGCTCTGCTACCGATACTGAGTATCGGATCGGACCATCCCTACTTTAAACATGACACAACATTCCATTTTCTAGAGTGGCATTCCACCAAAATCATCAAAAATAAATACTTTCCCTTTTGTTTTATGAAAATAATAATTCACTATGATGTACTATGGAGATGAAAATAACCAAATTACTCAAAATCTCAAAATACCTGCAAAATTAGATTTGCAGGTATCTCATTGCCAACAATTGCAACAATGTGTAGCAGCAACATGTGAAGGGTTCAGAATGCCATGTTGATCAATTGACTTTCCCCGGCCGTAACTGTTGCACTCAGAAGATTCTTCCTAGAACATTATGGAACATAACAAGTATGTAAAATGGTGCCAGTGCAGAGATGCATTTCAACACCTAGTCACCATGGCTGCTGCCACTGACCGCCAGCCACTCACAAGCATGTTTTTTTCATTTGGTAATTAGGGCAATCACCTAATAAAAAAATCTGGCTCCATTAGGTCACCCACACGGGTGCTCTATACACTTCCTGAAAGTTTCAGCCCGATCGCACGTAAAATGGCATAGCTGTGGCCTGATCAAATTCTGCTCACTCACTCACTCTCACACACACACACACTCTCACACACACACACACACACACACACACACACACACACACACACACACACACACACACACGGACACACACACACACACACACACACGGACACACACACACGGACACACACACACGGACACACACACACACACACACACACACAC